>NC_056740.1:411514686-411661700 GCF_019279795.1 Protopterus annectens | reverse complement strand
CTCTGCCACATACCTATGCATCACGGCCGCGGCACCCAGCATATACATATTAAAAGTTCCCGTCTGTTTACACCCTACGGTGCGGCGTTTGGGAAATCGCTGTGTGTTGTGTGCATTCACATTTAATACTGTTGTGCTGTATACCCGGTGATGTCATTGGGTGTGTCTGTGCGGCCGTATCCACGGATTATTTCCGTGGTTTTATGCTTGCAACTGCAACGGTACTGCCTGTAGTGTTACATTACAGTTGCCTGCATTGCCTTCGCCTGGCATCTTACATTACTGCATCCTGCAGGCACATGGCATATGATGCATTTTATCTGCAGCCGCAGTTATGCTACCTCTGTACTTGGCTGTGCTATTTCGGTTCTTTGCTCTTTGCATTTCTACTACATCCCCTACTATCTTTGCACTCATATGCCTCCCCTTTCCCATTATGCAGGAGTCTGCATGCAGAGTTATCAGCTGCCGGGCGCTTGCCCTTCCTGCATTGATTGGTGTTAATTGCTCATTACGGATCCATTTACACTGCTTCCGCATTTCTCAGATTCTCCGCATTACCTTCCTATATCCATGGTTGTTGACGGTGAGGCCGTCACATGACTGGTTTAGGGAACGTAGTCATCCTCGTGCACATGCATTTGTACGGGCATTCTGTACTCTCAGCGCATCTATTTCCTAACACGCCAGTCCTGATGCTGTGATGTGCATTGTACAGCCCAGATTTGCTGACCTCCAATATCCTTCCTCCTACAGTGGCACACCCCTCTGTGGTTGACATGTATCTCGTGTAGGCCACTCCTCGGTGTAGTACCGCTACGCCGTTTGCTCCATCCTTACGCGGGCGCCCTTTTTGCGATTCACTATTATCTGCCCCATTTGCATGGAATTGACTACTAATACATGGTTACGGCGCAGGACACCGCCACCACTCCTTGACAACCATTGCGCTGGGGTTGCAGCTTTACATACATACTATGGTGTGTGGTGGCTGTGCAGCTGATTTGTGTTCTACTGCTCTTTAGGACATTGTCATATTATTTCATTGCTTTGCAACTTCTGTGCACATATCCCGGGGTCTGCTGTTCTTTCTACATAATGCCATTTATGTCATTTTTTACATTTTGTGCATATTTTCTTTGGACATTCTCGGTGCCTTTCCACATTGGCATATTGCACCTATATGATACCTGACTTTGACAGCCTTCCGTTACTCCTCCGGTATGTTTGGGTAAATGTAAACCGCTTTTTTGGTTTACATTGCCGTCTACGCTTACGCCTGCGCCACTTCGTGGATCGCTATTTGCCCTCATTTGCATGGTGCAATACCGCACACAGTGTGTTTTGCATACCTACGCTGGGGGCGGGGACGGTCCGGCGCACGCCGGTAGTGCACGTGGAATTCATTCATACCTGAATCGCTAAGCAGCCATATTTGGCATTATAACGCCGACGCTATGCTGGCGCCTGGCGCAAGGTTCATGAATCCCGGGGAACATCTTTATGCTATTTTTAAAACCTCAGTCATTTCAGAATCATTTAAGGATACAAAAAGCGGTACAGTGCTTAAACACAAAAGCCAATAAAAACAATCCAAACACACTGAAGAAGAGGGTCCAATGGTTTAAAAAACAATTCCTTTATAAAAAATAAGATAAAAACCAAAAGGACCCAATAAGAAGGCTGTAGTTTCCAGTTTAAAAACACAGTTTTAATCCACAGAAAAGAAGCACAAGCCCTTTCGTAGTTACAAATCCCTCTTCTTCAGATGCTAACAACTATTCAAACAAATATGGTTTAAATACACATATAGAAACACCATAAATAATATAATAATTATATTATTAATTATAAATATAATAATTATAGTAATTTTTTTACATTTTTAAAATTTAAGTACTGTATTTAAATGTGTAATTGAAATATAGGCAGGTAGATGTATAGAACTTTTGGTCTTGAATTTTTATATGAGTGTAGCTTTAAGATGATATCGCTATTTAATTATTTCAGGTGTTTCTGTATGTGTATTTAAACCATATTTGTTTGAATAGTTGTTAGCATCTGAAGAAGTGAGATTTGTACCTACAAAAGTGCTTGTGCTTCTTTTCTGTGGATTAAAACTGTGTTTTTAAAATGGAAACTTCAGCCCTCTTATTGGGTCCTTTTCGTTTTTATCTTATTATTGTTTTTTGTTTAGTTTTTGGACCTGATTATTCACAGTGTGTGGTAATAGTTTTGTTTTTTGTTTTCTTTTAAAAAAAAAAAAGCAATATTGAGCGCTTTCGGCCCAGATATCCAGGGACGTCATCAGAATACAAAAACGTACTTGCAAAGCTATTTCATCACCACAAATTGCATCAATCAACAAATTAACACATTTGAATAATTAAGAAAATTGAAAAATCCATTAAATACATACGCATTAGTCCTGTGCCAGCCTTTAAAAAATACCATAACATAAAACAACACTCTGCCAATTTCCATATGGATAAACAAAAAAAACTTAATTATTTTGTAATGAAAAATTAAAAATAAACTTTATAATGCCTTTATTAATTAGTGCATTCTTCCAATCTCCACCCTGGGGGTCCAAACTAATCTGATCATGAATCCCAAAGGTGAACTAATTAATAAAGAATTACTTTGGCAACTCAGGACTGCTACTATGTTTCCCCTGAGTTAAATGACTTTATATCTGTTATGCCAGTACTAAAGAACAGGGATAACAAATTATAGATACAATCATGCAATAGGATTCTAAAGGAGTGTTATGTGTGATTCTATTTTCTGACCAGATTATAAGTGTTACAATGGGGTAGATAGGAAAGTGTTGAAATGGGGAGTAAGCATGGGGAAGAACAAAGACAAACCAATACAGGACTGTGCAAGAGGGATATAGGAAAGAACCATAGTTATCCATTTCTTCAACAGTAATAACCGATAATATATGCAGAATATTAGCTGAATTTGGTCTGTCACCTTCATAGACAGGGGTGACAACAACATAATCATGTTGTATAGCCAATTGGACCAAATCAAGTGTATCAAGTTGACACGTTAAATGGAGAGCTATGTATTGGGATGATATATATATATATATATATATATATATATATATATATATATTTTTTTTTTTTTTGTGGGACAGGTGTCCATTTTTTCTTTTTTAATTCCATAAGAGACAAATGCTGGGTAAGGGATGTAGGTATTTCTGGGTCAGGTAAGTTGGGTAGGTGATGAAGCAAATGCAAACAAACAAGACAAACAAGACAAGACACAGGGATGGTAAGGGACACAAAAGATTGGGGGACACCATGACTGAGGTTAGGGAGGGAGCAACACACGGTCATGCCCATCAAACATGGAGAAAGTGAGAACTGAGTCCTCACCCACTGGACTTTCACCACTGTCCCACTACTCCTCTGGCAGCTGGAGTGGTTGATGTCTTCTCCTACGTACCATGAGGGAGAGCAGCCTCTACATCCAGTGTAGGCATACACCAATAGTGTGGTGCACAACCCTACTCACCAACCCTGGCATCTCCCTATGGGTGATGAAATCTCCACCTCCATCACTGCTCCCAGAGTGTACCACTGCACCAGCTTCTGGGGCAGTAGAACCTGAGAGCACAGGTTGTGCAGAGGCGGCAGAGGCAGTGCTGCCAAGTTGGCTCCCAGATGTGCTGGGCATTGGTAGTGGAGCCGGTGGAGTGGAGCAGGGGCAGTCTGATCCACTGGGACTGGCCTACCCAGCTGTGCTGTGTAGCATTTAGTGATTTGATACACATGGATGACAGAGACATTTGATGACACATAACAGAAAATTAAAAAAATATATAGATAAGTGTTGGGGTGAGGAAAAAAAGAGATTAAATTAGTATCACATGTGATATACAAGCATTAACAGAACTATACAACAATGTTATCTGAAGTATTACATTTAAGTATACTTCCTAACAGATTCACAGCATACTACAGATTGCTGAAAATATTCCTTGAACTGTACATATAGTGTACATATGCTTGTTTCATTTGTACAGATTACAGTTAACAGCAGGGCATTTATACCACTTGTATAGCGCTTAATTTAATGTAAATATTATTAAAGAAATGCAGTATGGTATAGGTGTGACTCATGGTATTTGAACCCAGAACCTCTGACTACAGACTTATATTTGACTCCTAAAATTGGTTTGTGCTACACAGTAATGCATGCTTACTTGCTTTTACAG
Source organism: Protopterus annectens (assembly GCF_019279795.1). NCBI lineage: Eukaryota > Metazoa > Chordata > Ceratodontiformes > Protopteridae > Protopterus > Protopterus annectens. Next base: position 411,657,469 of record NC_056740.1, on the reverse strand, counting down.
TTGGGATATGCATGTTCAATTTGCTACAACTGTATAAAAAGCTCTATCTTTAACTTTTAAAGCTACAGTAATACTTCTCGTGTGCTGCATACATTATCAGCTGCTTACCTCCATCTCTCCATTCGAGTAGCATGAGCATATCAATTGAACTCTATGCTGGCATTAGCTAGGGAGAGAAGAGAAGAGCATTGTGCATACCAGTCCTGCCTATATTTAGATTTCTAAGCATTACAAATACTCTCTTATTGTCATACTTATACAGCTGTGGGATGTCAGCAATCTCAAATTCAATCAACCAGTGATTGAGGCTATCCCTTTTGCACCTGTGTAGGTCATTAAAATGATGTCTACACTGTTTTCCAATGCACGGGATGCCAGTAGAACAGGATACAAACTAAGCAAACTACTCCACACCTCAAGACATCTACTGGGAGCCGGAATAGTCTCTCTGCAGACGTTTTTGGCTGTGGTGCTTTACCAAGAGTCCAATAAATATCCTGGACTCCTGGACACCCCACCTCTCTGCCCTAAACTGGGAAGCTTCCTCACTAACTCCAGCCATGTCTAACACCTAACCTAGAGCAGTGAAAAATTATTTTTTCCTGTCAATTTCAGTTATTGCATTTACTGGTGGTGCAATGATACCAACGACATTTGCATGATATTAAGTGGAGTGCAGCAGTGCCAAGCAGGGATGACATGAATATTTGAAATAGGAAGGTTAATCTGACACTTGACCTTAGTTTGAGAGGTATCTGGTGAGGTAGCTTGGAAATGTGGATTGAAAATTGGAAGTTAACTGTTAACTGAGTTAAGTTTGCAGACATGCACTTGGGACATAAATGTCATGACCTGACATTTTTTGGGCTTTATACACTGATGCAATAGATTTTAAAGTGTGGGATTCAAACCTAGGTATAAGGGACAAAACATTTCTTCCACAGTGTTGAATTTCCATCTTTACCACAGAAGAGGTACTGATCAGACAGTCAGGGATCATACATAAATACAGGTGACAGTCTGAGCTGTTACACATGTATGTGTGTGTCCTGACAAGGTTGTTGTATACAGATCCAGTTGTGGATGTGTCTTATAGAATTATGAAGGTCATGCAAGTCCAGATAGCAGAATTATACTTACAGAAATATAGTAGACAGTATACCCTCAGTCATACATCTGAAAATACACTAAGGGTGTCTTGTCCCTCATACATATAATTCATATTAGCTCCACCATCTAAAATGTTATAAGTGAGATTGAATATAATGGGAAATGAAACAACAGTAAATATGTCTGAAATGTCCTGAATTGGAGCCCAGGACCATGTGTATTGCATTCCTACTCTTATATTTGTTGTCAAAAGAATGTTGAAATAACACTTGTCTATTTTACAGTTCATTGCTATAAACTGGACTGTCACAACAGTAAAAATTGTCATCAGTGCTAGAATCCAGGACCATCTGTACTCACAGCTACACTTACACCTCCTGCCACAGGAGTAGTGACATGACATTTTTCATAAATTCATACTAATTCTTAAGTTCTCTGTGTTAACTGCTGTGCAATGCTGCTTAGGGTGTTTGCATGGTACCCAACATAACTAATCGAATGCATCTGTTTGCAATTATTGGCTGTCTGCATCCTGTCTGTAGTGGTGTTCGATGACTGCAGCTGTTGGGGAACCTTGCTAACCATCACACAACACAGCTAAATGTATCTGTGTGATAGAAAGGAACAACTGCAACAATGTATTCTTTTTTATCTTTGCAGTTTTACAGATGCTCTGTCTGCAGGTGTTCTGTCTGCTTCCTGTGTGGGCCACTAGTCTGGGTTTATAGACTGCTAAATGATGCACAAATGAGACAAGCACAGCCAAACCTAACATTGATTTTCTCCATTTCCCTTCTTTGTGCTAAGCTGTGCACCCAAAATAAATAAATAAAAATAAAATGGAAAAGTAGTTGAAATGAAGAAAAGCAATCTATGATATAAGCAGTACAAAATGTGTGTTAGTACACGTGAAATATTTCTATATAGGTCTGGATTTCAACTCTCACTTCAGTTAACTTTCAGAACACAGTAAGGGTGTCTTATCCTTCTTTGCCAGACAAACATCTTTACAGCAGGGAACTTAAATCATTCTGCTTACAACCAACTGCAACATCATCCACAGTACTAAGAAACCACATAACAGTTACTTGTACATGTATAAATTTTGGATGTAGTGCACTGAGTGATCACACAACCATTTATAACTATTGCTTGTAGAAATACAGCTCTGTCTTGTCTATTGTGTTTTTGCTCAGTCTTGTCTTATCTGAACAGTAATCTAAGACATACAGTCTGTAAGGCATTCTGTATAATTGTCCTGAAAATGCGTGAGAATGTTAAATGGCAATAGTATACAGTTGTCAAGAAATTAAGGAGTGGTTGGATGTTACTCAACATAAACTGTGTAGTGCATGCTGCTTACTTACATTTAAAACCTTGATACAATTATGTCTACACTTTGTAATTCTAACCTGGCTGACACACCCACTGGAGGAAAGGGAGTCTGAATTGTTGTTGTGTTTTCCTTCTCCCTACCAGTAATTATTCACATTTGCAAACCATTAAAAACAAACACTGAGGGAGTGCCGGCACTATGTTTACATCTGCTCTGCCAATGGGAGCCAAGCATTTTGGATTCAGTAATTCTAATGAGTTCACACCTCATTTGCATCTTCGCTGTTCTAACAGCCCTAAATCTACACCATAAAAAGGCAACTGTGTAGCTAGAGAGCCTGAAGGTGAGGAGAATTGTGTATGTGGAGAGCACAGAAGAAGCTGTTACTTTGGGATATAGCTGCACAGAAGACTACTGAACTTGAAAAGGTAGGCTTGCATTTTTTAGCTATATACTACAGATTCTGAAATGTCTTAAGAAAAATCTGTTTAATAGTTGTACAATATATTAATTAGAAAATACTTCTGTTATTTCAATAATTTAAAATGGAATGTTCTGTATTAAATCTCTGCACATGTTTCAGGGACAGTTCATTTGCTAGAACATTTAGCATTTCACTGGTGGTTTGTTAGCAAAATGTGTCATTTGCCTGTTCTTTTGGGGGTGAGGCAGCAAAGTTGCATTTCTGTTTTGGCACAAATAAGGATATGTTTCTATTGTTATGCTCCCTTTTTTGCATCCAGCCTTGCTTTGTGTGAATGTAATATGTCAAAACCACATAATTTATTTTGTTCATATTTCAAATATCTAGACTGTTTTATGTTTCTCCAGTGGGTAGTACTGTAATGCTACCTGTTCTCTTTTATTTGGGAACAGGTATTTTTAGTTATGTGATACTTATATGTATTATCCTTCTGTTGTATTTTAGGACACCTAGGACTATGGCACCCAGGCATTTCATTCCTCAAAAAGCACCGTTCAGACACCCTGAGAATCATGTCATTGTAGAAACTTTTAGGTGACATGGTGCCTTTCTGCTTGAGAAGGGATGTAGAGATATGTCAGGCAGAATGCAAATTTGATAGCAGATAGTTGCAGATATGAATGCAGTAGCTGCACAGCAAGACATGTGATCATGCACCATAGGGCCACTGATATGATCTCATCTGTACAGAGGAGTGGCCTGTGACCAGATGGTAACTGGGAGGAGCCTGCTACAGAACCACCAATAACAGCAAATGAAGAGTTCCTGTCCACTGTCAGAGATCCAGACAACTTCAAGGAAAGTGATGAACAGCATGTCCTTGACACTGGTGCTACTGTTTCAGGGACAGCCAGTGTGTCCCAGGAAGAGCTTCCAAGTAGGCTTATGTACCGTCATTGTTAAATACTCTTGTATAGTAAAATTCTTACATCAATATGTTAGTTCTGTTTAACAAGAAATTGGTTGGGAGGGATTGTAGATTGCTACAGTTAATACATTCTGATTGAATACATGTGGGGATTAGGTTGGATTTGTCATACAATATCTTGTTGAAAGTATAGTTAAAGGTTCATAGGTTCATAGGTTCATACTAGGCTATCTGCCCGAGGGCATTTACAAGCCTAGCCCATCGTTTTGTGGCTTACGCCACCCCTTTAGTATGGGGAACTATACCCATTATTTTGCTGTGCCTCTGTCGAGCAGTGACACTGAGGTAATCCCTGGGGTATATCTGCGATCTCCCATCCATTGGTCAAGATTTCTCTTGAACAAGGCCAGCGAGGTGCTCTGCCTCACATGTACCGGGATTTTGTTCCACAGCATAGGGAGTCTTTGGGTGATGAATCTATCCCTCCAGCACGTCCTATTAATAGCCTTGTCAAGGTTTAAGTCTCCCGCCCTTGTGGCTCTGATGGATCTTGATTTTTTGAGGTGAAGCATATTCATCAAATCTGGGTTTGACCTGGCCTTGTATGTTAGGCAAAGGTCACCTCTGAGCAATGTGCGACTGAATAGAGCTGGAGTTCTTTCAGTCGGGCAGCATAGGACAGATTTTTGAGACCCTTTATCCTTTTGGTGAGGAACTTTGTGGCCTCCAGCTGCTGCAAGTGTCGGGTCAGATACATTCCGAATGGGGCATTGTACTCAATCATTGGTCTGATGAGTGATGAGTAAAGGGAGACTATGACCTCCCTTGATCTAGATGAGAATCCCTTCATGATAAGGTGGGCAATGTAGAAGGTCTTCCTAACTACTTTAGCTACATGGGTGTCGAATGACAGACTACTATCAACCTGGGTCCCCAGGTCCCTGATAACTTCTTCTGTGCTCAGTGGATTGCCACCTATTTGGTAGCTAGGGGTAACCTTGTTTTTCCCGAAGGGTATGACTATGCATTTTTGGCATTTAACTTTAGGCCGTGGCTCTGGCACCAGTTATCCGCTTCTGTGAGACCCTTCTGAAGGATATCTGTGTCAGATGTGTTTTCTACTATGGCGCCCAGTTTGCAGTCATCTGCAAACTTTGTCAGCCATAACCCTCCTGTGTTTGCTTGTACTGGAAAAGTAGATGCCAAACAAGAGTGGGCCCAGGACTGAGCCCTGTGGGACACCACTTGTGACAGGCTTTGAGTCTGACATGGCACCAGCAACTCTGACCCTGTGGGTTCTGTCACTCAGCCAGTTTGCAACCCATCTTGTGATGTATGGGTTAACATTTAAGCTGATGAGTTTTTCAATGATACCCGAGTGGGGTATTGTATCGAAGGCCTTAGCCAGATCGAGGTAGGCTGTATGGACTGCCTTTCCCTCATCAATGGCTTTGGTGACTGTTTCGAAAAAGTCAACCAAGGACACATAAAGGGCAAAAAAATGTTTTACCCCCCCCCCGTGTTGCTGTTAATTGTGATGATGTTGTCCTTACTTTTTGCTTAACTTCCTTCAGGACCATCCAGCATAGGCAACATACTATTATTTGCACATGGTAGGCCAAACATTTTTATTTCAGTACTGATGAGCAGTTCAAAGAAATATTCAACATGTGAGGTTGGTGTCAGGACTGTTGTGTGTATTGCTGTACTGTCTAATAGTGGGAAGCACTGATATTTTGTTTGCATATATTGGAGTATAGTAGTTTAAGTATTAATTGTGCTTGCATTTGTTGCTTATTATCACAGGTGATCCTAACAGTGGAAGTGTGAAGCTTCTACCACCTGATGTCAAAGTATCAGCAGACTCTGATTATGATGGTAGTCAAACAGAGGCACAATCAGAGGGAGGAGGGTAAAGAGGTTGAATCTAACACTGAGGCTGGCATACAGCCATCCACTGTAATTCCACTGGACACAGCCAATAGGCCTATGCCTACCCATTCAAGTGAGCATTCAGATATTGGACAGGTGGAGGTTGAGACAATAGATCAGGGAAGTGTGGTTATTGCAGCTTCAGTGCATGTTGACTCTGTCCATAGCCAAAGTATGACTGAGGTGCCATTCAGGAGGGTTGTTAGGGGAGCTCAGAGGAGGCCTTCTGTCCATCCTCCACCTGATCCAGGTGTCTCTTCCCATGCCACTCAATGTATGCTTAGGGTCATCATGGAGGCACAAGCACTTTCCCATAGGTCTGCCAGAGAAATGCTTAGGGTTGTAGATGTGTCACAGACTGACATGCATGACTACCTCCACTGTTTTGTTGATTCAATGGATCAGATGAATGACACATTGGAATGGGCGGTGTCTATGATGGAACGTCTGGTGGGAGGGGGTAGCATCCTCATGAGTGTAGTTCAGCCACATCATCTGCTGTTATCTGACTTGGCTGTGCCCAGTCATGCACCCATAGTGGCAGTACCTCCACTTATCAGTCAGCGGTTGAGCTGTCCACATCCAGACATGGCAGGCCATGGGATTGTGGTCCTGGGCATCCTTGTGAGGGGAGGTCATCAAGCAGACATCAGTCACACTCAGGTAGCAGCAGTGCATCTGACCGTGGGTGTGAACATACCAGTGCAACTCCTGGCAGAGCCAGTTCTTGTGGTCAGGTATAACAACGATGAACTATCACCTCTACCATGCACAGTCCACACCTGTCCGACATACCAAGGTGTAGAGCTAGCACAGAGCTTGGCTGTGTTCATGTAGACACTTATACACCAATTTCACTTGAAGGACCCATACAGGCATAGATAGTTCAGTCATGAAGCTTAAAACTCATTTTGTCTCACTGGCCATTTGTTACATTTTTCAAATGTCTGCCTGCTTATCTTTCTTACTCACACACACTCACCGACCTTTTCTGTCAGCCTAGGCTTCCTGCCCCCTACCACACACACACACACACACACACACACACAAAACACCCTGTGCAAGAGATGATAAATGTGTCATATCCCTGTTTTCTATGTTATGGATTCAGGGAGACATAAGCTTTGTGTCTGATGCTCAGGGTGCATAGCTGACTTAATGCTTAGTATATCTGTATTTGTGATGTTGAACTGGTAATTGTACCTTTGACTTGTATTGGTCTTAGAAAGTTAGACAGTTAATAATATCACACTTTTTTGTGTCAGTATTGTTAATGATCTTGTGAGGGTAGTGAAGTCTGAAACTGAATTGTATATCATAACTTTCTAACTTCTCTCTTTAATGATTTTCCAGTACAGATGTATAGTGCTAAACTGACAGCATGCGGTGACCATCAGTACTTTTGAGAGGTATGACTGTGTGAATCTTTGATTGCTGAGGCCTGCTACTTAATAATGGGCACATTTAAGTCAAATAAGTCTCTGCTGTCAGATGTTAAGGTCATTTCTGTACAAATCACCCACCTTTTACTTGTTTACACTACCAAGTAACATACAAGGATATGTCAGTCATTCATATTGTTACACAATACACTCCAGGTTCAACACTTACCTTGTAAATCCAGCAGTTGTAACAGTTTTAGTTTAGGGCTGACTCTGTGTGATGTTATCAGCACACAGACATTACAAGCATTGCCTGTCATCAATGTTAGTATATGCATGTGCTTGGGAGGAACATTTTAGTCCCTTAGGTGGTGACTGAGGGTGCTACGCATCGTCTCTTAGCCAATGCAAGGGCATATTGAGCATGCCTACATCTGCCTACACCCACAGCAGCTGCTGATTTCCCCCTCTGACTCCTCACCTGCATGCAGTTGTGGTGACTTTGCCATTGGTAATGGGATGTGTGCCCTTTCCTCTTATTGATCCTGCAGAAGCTGTTTTCTCAGAATGATGTTGTGTAGCATGGCACATACTGTAAATATTTCAGTACACGTCCATGGATTGTACTGCAGGGATCCCCCAGATGTAACTAGGCATCATAATCATGACTACAGCAGCCTGAACACATGCTCTATGATATTTCTGGTTTGAGCATGTGCCCCATTATGGAATTCTTCAGCAGGTGTGTGTGTGTATTTCTGATGGCCATCATCAGCCACTGTTCTAGTGCATAACCTGCATACCCCAGTAAATGACCTTGTGGGATATCCCCCTAGTAAACATCTGATACAGTTGGGAGGTGTAGAAGATATGTGAGTAGTGGTAACTGCCTAATAGAGTGGAAGCCATTTGTATTTATGTAGAGCCTTCCTTGTTCCCTGGGTGGTGCCTTAATTTCTACATGTATGCAATCTATGACACCCAATAGTTCAGGGCTGTGTGCTACAAAATAGAACTCCTGTATATTTCTGACCCTGTCCTCAGGAGTACAGGGAAAATATATGTGCTCACTGGCATGTTGGAGCATAGCATTCAGGAATTGATGGAGGATTCTGGATGCTGATGCCTTTGACACCCCCCAGCATGTCCCCTGTTGGTCTCTGCAAGGTACCTGTAACTAAAATTCTGAGTGCTACACATACCTTTGTCTCCACTGTGATGGATTTCACTCAGTTTGCCCTGGGTGTGAGTTGAGGATGACAGAGATTAGAGAACTCCTGTAGTTTGTCTATCCACCCTGCAGTGCTCCACAATTTCCATGTCGTGTAGATTACAAGTTAACCGGGGCCTGAAAACTCCTCTTTTTTGGCGTTTGTCTATTAGCACCAGCAGCAGATTTCAGCCTGTTGCACATACACATGAATTAAAGCAACAGCAGCCCCCAACATTGTTTGTGTGTAGACCCCTTTCTGTGGCTGTATTCCAGTAGGTTCTGGAATTCACAGGGAAAACCAGCACTGAGTCTACACAATTACTTTATAGCTTGTTGAATAGCTCCTCCATCTTGGATTGGTTGATTAGCATACAGTTCAGCTGCTTATGTTGTAATTAGGATGCTATGGTGTTTACCTTGGGTGTGTGCTTCTGCATGGGTTTGCTACCATGTGTGTGCTGTGGGTGTAAATGGAACGTGTAGGCTTTATTGAATTTGGCTGAAAGAATGCCAAATAATATTCTACTGAGTGCTTTAAAGATATCAGACATATTAACCTTGCTTCTGCTGTTGTACTTTTAAAGCTTATTCTTTACCTTTATATAAATAAGTCTTCCTACATCATTTCATCGAAGTAATACAAAAAACTTCAGTAGCAGTTTTTCTAACAAAACATCTAATCTTAACTGAAACTAATTGCTAATAACTTACTATTTGAATTCACAACAGAAAGCAGCCACCATTTGTTCAGATCAGTTCTTTCATTGTTTTATGTATGAACCACACACCCCCTCCTACTAATTGTGAATTTATTTTTCCTCAATAAACCACTCGTTGAATAGTATTATCACTTCTATTTGTTAATCTTCAAACATAATGAAATGTTAGCCCCTCTGGTCATAAGCTCTTACTAACTTAAAGTATTCTCAGCTCCTCTTTCTTCATTTATATTGCATTTGATTCTCCACTAAATATGGTTTTATAGTTATCTTATTATTTAAACCGGGAAACATGTCAGCATCTAATCTAGTAATCCACCCATACTCAGCAATATCTAGTTTATTATTTATGTCCCCTCCTCTTATATTCCTTTTAATAACTTCCAATACCTTAAATTTAAAGGCACGTGTATTGCCATATTCATTTATATGTCTAGCCAAAGCATTTGTTAGTACATTTCTCCTTATATCTGACTTGTGCTCTATTATTCAGTCTTTCAGTCGTCTTGAGCACTTTCCTACATAAAAACATGTACATCTCACACATGTACCCAGGTATACTACTAAAGGTGTATTGCATGTTGCTTGATGTCTTATATTAAACTTGTATTTAGTTATTGGGTGTTCAAATGCTGACAAGTTACAAATACTACTGCAACAGCTACAGTTGTAACAAGGTACTGTGCCATATCTATCACTAGGAGTTGTTGCAGTATTAACCTTAAAGTCTTTATAACATAGTTGGCTTCTTAAATTCATACTATTCCTATAGGTAAAATATGGCTTGTCTCCCAAAATATTTAATAATTCTGGCATTGAAGTTAATATCCACCAGTTTCTTCTAATAATATTCTCTGTGTCCACAATCATTCTATTAAATGTTGTTATATAACGTACTTTAGTGTGTATATTTGTGGTATACCTCACAAGTGAAATTTCTGTCACTATATCACTAAAATATGGCAGAGCAACTATCATTCTATTATTAAAAATTTCCATCATGATTCCAGATACCATTTCCTTTTTATACCCTCTATTCATAAAATCATCCATCAGCTGTCTCATTTGTTCGGCACATTTATCATTTTCTGTATTTAATCTACGCATTTGTAGAAATTGTGCCTTTACTATCCCACGAGTTAGGAAAGTAAATTTTATGGATGTTAAAAATTTGGTAGCTGATGTAAACATGTTTATTTATGATGCACAGTTGAAAGGAGACATTACTTTAGATTTGTTTAATTATCTTACAGTACCTTGTCCACGAACGCCAGTAATATATTGCATTCCCAAATTACACAAGTCCGTATCCCAATGCCCTATGAGACCTATAGTATCAGGAAGGGGGTGGGTAACAGAGCCACTTTCTATGTATTTCCACTTTGCAAGAGTTATATAAAAGATGCAGGTGACTTTCTGTTTAAGTTATATCAATGGTATAAAAGAGAGAATGAAATAAGTGATATTTTAATGGTCACACTTGATATAAGCTCTCTATTTACTGTAATTCCGAATGAATATAGTATTAACTCAATATGTGAATTTTTATGTAAAAATACTGATATGACAGGAAGAGCAATAGAAAATATATGTAGTATGATATAGTACTGACTAAAAATGCCTTTCTTTTTAATGGCAAACCTTATTTGCAGACATCTTGTGTGGCCATGGGTACGCCCATGGCCAACACATATGCTAATATCACATTAAATGAATGGGAAAATGAATTTGTGTACAGTGATAAGAATGAGTATAGAGATAGCATAACATCAGTGTTTTGTAGACAATTGTTTTTTTAATTTGGAAAGGTAATGAAGAGGCTTTGAAAAAGTTTGTTGAGCATAATAACACTACCACGTCCTTCTTGATGTTTACAATGAATTACTCTAGAGAAAAATTATCCTATCTTGATGTACAACTGATTAATGACTCTGGAATAATAAAAACGTGTGCATAATAAGGAAATTCAAGTGAATAAATATAGAAATGCTAATAGCATGCATGCTAAGCATGTTTTTGTGGGTTAGTAAAGGCACAATTTCTACGATTAAATAGATTAAATACAGAAAATGTTAAATGTGCCGAACAAATGAGACAATTGATGGATGATTTTATGAATAGAGGGTATAAAAAGGAAATGGTATCTGGAATCATGATGGAAATTTTTAATAATAGAATCATAGTTGCTCCTCCATATTTTAGTGATATAGTGACAAAGTTCACCTGTGAGGTATACTGCAAATATACACCCTAAAGTACGTTATATAACAACATTTCATAGAATGATTGTGGACACAGAGAATATTATTAGAAGAAACTGGTGGATATTAACTTCTATGCCAGAATTATTAAATATTTTGGGAGACAAGCCATATTTTACCTATAGGAATAGTATGAATTTAAGAAGGCAACTATGTTATAAAGACTTTAAGGTTAATACTGCAACAACTTCTAGTGATAGATATGGCACAGTACCTTGTTACAACTGTAGCTGTTGCAGTAGTATTTGTAACTTGTCAGCATTTGAACACCCAATGATTAAATACAAGTTTAATATAAGACATCAAGCAACATGCAATACACCTTTAGTAGTATACCTGGGTACATGTGTGAGATGCATATCTTTTTATGTAGGAAAGTGCTCAAGACGACTGAAAGACTGAATAATAGAGCACAAGTCAGATATAAGGAGAAATGTACTAACAAATGCTCTGGCTAGACATGTAAATGAATATGGCTATACACATGCCTTTAAATTTATGGTATTGGAAGTTATTAAAAGGAATATAAGAGGAGGGGACATAAATAATAAACTAGACATTGCTGAGTATGGGTAGAGTACTAGACTAGATGCTGACAAATTTCCCAGTTTGAATAATATGATAACTATAAAACCATATTTAGTGGAGAATCAAACGCAATATAAATGACATGGGAGTATGTCTTTTTTAAAATGTTTGCATATTTCTTTTATTGTAAGTTATGTGATGTTTTACTTGATTAATGACTGCTAATTGAATTTGATATTTTATTGGCTGGCTGTGTCATGTGCTACTATGCAATGAAGGGTATAAAATGTATTGTACTTTTAAATGAATTGTAATGATAACTGAGGAAGGGTGTTTCCCGAAAGCTTTTATCTTGTATAATAAATTGTTTCTACTACTGCAGACTTATTATTCGATGAATTTAGTAACAGTGTTCTTGGTGGTTTACTGCAGCTAACTTGTTTACATTGTAGAGCTACTGATATGGCATCAGCTGTGGATTGGTTAGCTGTGTACACAAACTGCAGAGGATCAGAAAGAACAATTTCATCAATTCACATACAGCCACCACTAAAACATTAAAGTTCATAAAATTATCAGAACACAGTAGCAGTAAGTGTTCATATTGTACAAATATTCAGTGAATATTATTAAATGTTATTAAATATTAACTCCAAATAAATATTAGATAAAACATTGAATAAAATTACATACATAAAATGTTTATGAATAAACTAATCTAATAGGCCTAAAGTTTGGCTACTGTCTGTTTAAGTACACTGTCAATAGATTACATATCGTTGAGCCCTGGGTATGTACATGCACCCAACATTGTTCACCGTAACAATTCTTGATACTCCTGTCTGAACTCCCATAACTTTCTGCTCAAGCTGGGAAAACCTGCTCTAAAAGAAAAAAATAAAACTTATTATTATTGGAGCAGGCTTGCTTATGTTTAAAGAGAGAATTATTAGTATTATAATTACCTATACCATAATACTGTTCATAAATCCACCTTTGTAGTGTCTTTTCAGTCTTACCAACATAAAAACAATGGCAAAAATCACAAAATGCCTGGTTCAGCAAATTGTGCATTATGAATAACCTTCTTAGTAATAAAGACATTAATGTATTAGTAGAGCTTGTTGAACTGGTTTTGGAAAATTTTATTTATTTCAAAGAACAGTATTTTAAGCAACTTACTGGTGTTGCTATGGGTGCAGCGTGTGCCCCGTTATATGCTAATATTGTCCGTTGGTACTGGGAACAAAACTTTCCATTTAAGCCAGAACATATTTATATTTTATTTATTTATTTTATTTTACATTTGTTGATCGGGCTAGTCTAACTGGATACGTCTATTTTCATTAGAGGCCCCGAGAGATAAGCTCCATTAAGCTAATAAAACTGAAAAGAATAATAGAGATTAACATCAAAGTACTTGACAAAGGACTAGAAAACAGTTCACTACTACTAGAAACATATTCACACAGTAGAGAGTTTGATATGAATTATGTTGGTTCGTTTTTAAGGTTTTTGGATGACATCATTATTTGGAAGAATTCACATTCCCAGCTTATCAATTTTGTTGACTTTTTAACTCAACTACTGATATTTTGAAGTTTAAATACTCATACTCATTGGATGATATAGCATTGTATAAGAACATCCAAATGCAATGATACATCAGTGGAATATTCAGGAAGCCTACATTTTTCAAACAACGTTTTGCATTACACCAGCAATTACCCATTTTTATTTTCCTTAAAAAGAGCCTTGTTGAAGGCCAAATGGTTAGGACTTCAAGTATAGTGTATGACAATGATGCATTCATGATAAGTAAATTTATTTATCTATCTTTTGTTAACCGGGAAAGTCCAACTTGGTATGAAGCCAATTTTCAGTGGAGGCCCAGGAAGAAATGCTCCAGACACATGCCTTTGCAATGTGGGAGTAAACTGGAGCACCCGGAGGAAACCCACACAAACGCAGGGAGGACAAAATTAATTAATATGTTTCTTATAAGGGGCTATCCTATTAGTCTTTTAAACCAAATAACAGAAGATGTATGCAAAAACAGGAAAGAGAGTTTTTTTTTGTGTTACTTGAGTCTAATGTTGAGAGTGAAAAAACACTCAGTAGTGATTTATATAACCATGAGCAGATGACTGTTACACACGGTGAAAGTAATGGTATTAGTCAAATCACTAGAAATAATTGGGGGTTCATTGAGTATGATAATAATATTAGCAAGACTTTGGGTGACCATCCATTCTTTGAATACAAGAGGCATATAAATTTAAAGGAGAGGTTAGAAAGGTTTAACACCGAGGGTGATTTTACTAGGTCTGAAAAAAACGGAGGTATGAGGAAGTGTAGGGCCTGCCAGCAATGTAAATACATTTTTGAAGGGACATACTTGATACTTAACAGTTATGACTATCAGTTCAAGTTAAAATATTTTTGTAATTGTAACTCCCCTGGGGTGCTATATACTGCAGTTTGTAATTTTTGCCATTGTTTTTATGTTGGTAAGACTGAATGAGCACTACATAGGGAGATTTATAAACACTATTACGATATAAGTAATTATAATACTAATAACTCTCTCTTTAAACATAAGTTAGCCTGCTCCAATAATAAGTTTTTTTTTTTGTTTTGAAGCAGGTTTTACCAACCGAAATGGATGGTTATGGGAGTTTAGGCTCAAGTATTGAGAACTGTTTTGGCAAACGAGTAAGCCTATGGCTATAAATACTAAAACTGTGGAATTAGAGGTACTATGACTCAAACTTCTCTACATGCCTCTGTGATGAATTGTATAAAAAAGAGGCACCCTTGTGGGCAATATACTGTTTTTCTGCTTAATATTTGTATTTGCTCAACAATTAACCATTGTTGCTTCATATTCATATGATCTGTCATGTTTTTTTCTTTCCTTTTTTTATTAATATGTAAAAATTATAAAAATGTTATTTGAAAAAAAAAGTTTTGTGCTAATACTATTGTAAGGAAAAGATTTTGCTGGACATGTCACTTCAGCTAGTATCTTGCAACCAGACAAGACTACACCCATCATCTACTCCACTAATGACTAAAAACTGTGTGTGTATGTGCAGTTTAGTGGTTGCTGCTCTCATGGTTACCTTGATCAATATATACAGAGATGGACACATGCTCTCAGCTTTCTTTTTTTCTGTCAGTGATTAAATGTTATCTTGCTGTCTGTTATCTATGAGGAAAAACTGACTCAGTGAATGAAGCAAGACTGATTCAGAAGGGTGTCACTTGAGTCATGATTAGACAGATAAGGCTATAATCAGCATCTTAAAAGTTTATTACCAAACTCTTGCAAGTGTATTATCAGTAGCTTGCATATGCAAGTTTCATAAGATTTAGTACAAAATAACACTGATATCTGTGAATTAAACTTTAGAAACAGAAAGAGAATTAATAATGTTACTAAAAACAATGAACATTACGGTGGAATGTGCAGGTAAAATACTGACTGAACATGGTATATACTTAATTCCCTCTCTAATGAGAAAGAGAATGCCACATCTCAGACACTGAGTTTTCATCTCCTGATTTTTGTGGAGAACAGTATATACATATATTAATTCATTCTCTGATATTGAGTTTATTAAATTGTGGGTATCAGGAAGCCAAAGCCTGTACCAGCAAGTCATGGGCATGCGGTAGGAAACCATACTGGATGGGACAATGGCCTATACACACACAAATACACAGACTCACATACATTTAAATGCGTGCACACATACACACGCACACACACGCAGACGCACACACTCAGACACGCATGCAAACTCTGTTGCTCTGTCTTCACATGGTTCTACAGAAAGATTGAGTGTTGTCAGATCCATTATCTCTGTGTCATTACATCACTAAGAGACAAGTTTTTGCAGAATTACCTACTTATATTTAGCTTATCAGTAACTACCAGATAAAGTGTGAGATAAAAACAGGTAAACAGATATCTGATAACGTGTAGGTATATTTTTATTTATCTTTACTGTTGGCAAATCACATATCTACACTAATGCTCTTTCATCAAAGTTAGCAAAATTCCACTAAAAGGGAGTGGATGGTGATGATGATAGATAAAAATACAAACATAATATATGTGCATATGGGAGAACTTGGAACAGAGGTCAAGTCTAGTAATATGCTTTTATTAAAGTTCTATGAAAATAGAAAACTGTGCTGAAAGAAACTGGCTGGTGCTTTTGTGTATGTGTGTGTGTGTGTATATATATATATATATAAATATATATATATATATATATATATATATATTTATGGGTCTACTTCGAATAACCGAACCACCACTTCACCGACACCCAGAAGATCGAGACGGAATGACCGAACAGGTAGGTGATCGAAAAGGCAATATTCCGACAGCTGAAAGACCGACAACGACAACGTGTGAGTGCGATCCGGTAAGTGTGCGATAGTGACGGATTTAGGATTGGGGAGTTAACAGGTAAGTGTACGATAGTGAGGGATTTTAGGTTAGGGTGTGGGAAAGGTGAGTGTGCGGTAGTGTCGGACGTAGGGTTCCGGTAAGGTAAGTGTGTGATAGTGACGTAGTGTAGTGTAGGGAAGGGTTAAGTGTGTTAGGGTTAGTATGCGGGTGGAGTGAGTGTGCGATAGTGACAGGCTTAATGTTTTAGGGTGGGTTAAGTGAGTTAGGGTTAGGGTGCAGGTAGGGTAAGTGTGCGATAGTGACCGTGTTGATGTTTAGGGGTGGGTTAAGTGAGTTAGGATTAGGGTGCGGGTTGGGTAAGTGTGCGGTAGTGTTGGACGTTAGGGTTAGGGTTTAGGTTAAGGTTAGTGGATATGTTATTGTGTGCAATGTGTAGTTTACGTTTTTTGTGTCGGTGTTATGGTGTTCGGTTTTTTGAGTTGTTGGTGTTTGTCGGTGTTGTGTGTTTTCGGTTGTTTGGGGTTGGTAAATTGTGTGTCGGTGAGTCGGAAGTTTGGTTATACAAAGCAGACCCATATATATATATATATATATATATATATATATATATATATATATATATATATATATATATATATATATATGTGTGTGTGTGTGTGTGTGTGTGTGTGTATATAAGGGCAATAAAGGCAACCAGATCTCAAATGTTGCACAACAAAAATATCTCAGACTTACACTAGAACCATCACTCAGCTTTTCTCTTCACACAGAGCATCTCTGCTAATGTCTCATCCCAAAATAAACTATGGACTGTCTCTTCCACCATCTTTCAACAGCATGTTGCCTTAGACAAAAATGTCTTAATTTCAAAGTTAGAGTATGCCCTTCATCTACTTTGTCTACAGTCCTCAATTACAAACAACTGAATAAATATGCAGATTTGTTCTTCTTGCTAATATCACTTATCATTGTTACTCTAAAGAATTTAAATTGGTTACCCATTACCAATACAACTACTTTTCTACTCAATATTTTGATATTTAAAACTCTAAGAATTGGTTACTGCTCTCCACTAAAAAAAAAAAAAAAAAAAAAAAAACAAAACAAAAAATACTTATCAGAGAACCAAGCTACACTTTTAGAAGCAGTCAAGAACATTCCCTTACCTTAGTCAGACCAAAAGAGATCAAGACTTCCTTAGGTGAAAGAAATTTTTACAAAGCAGAATCAGCACTATGGAACCACCTCTAAATAAAGTGAAAAACAGCCCATCTCTGCATGCTAATTAAACAATTTACACAATGAAGTTCTAAGTGCATGTGCTTTCATGTTGCTAACTAAAATCACTATCATTTCTTAACCTCTGTTTAAACAGTAATTGTCAGTTATTCATCATTACTGTTGTCAGTGCTTTAACTCATTTGTAAATAACACGTATAAAGGACTTAGAAGTCATTTTACCACACACCAACAGGCCAGTACATTCACAGAAACTGTCAGGAAATAACACGAACCACACCAGGCTCTTTCTTTCTTCTTTAACTAAAAATAGTAGCAGCAAGCAAAAAACGTTTTTAACACCATAAAACAGACCAAATCCTCTAGCGCCTCAGCTTCCACAGCCTTTTCAGAGTACATTTTCACAATAAAACACATGCTTCTTTTATATAAAGAACAGTACACACACCCCAATTTTCCAATTATACATAAGTACATCTTAAAGAACTACTATAAGAAACTTTTCCAATTACATTCCTTATTTAAACCTTTCGGACATAAGGTATTATATTTCAGAATAAAAGTAGATTGTTTTTGTCTTAATTAATATTTCAACCTCTCCGGTGTTAAAAAACCTTCCTTACACTGTTCTAATACTGTTGCTTGCAGTCCTTCAGGGTTCCCTTCATGAAACTTTCAAAAATGTTCTGCTACTGGGTTAACCAGCCTGCCTTCTCTTATATCTCTAATATGTTCTTTAAGTCTGATCGAGAAATGTCTCTTACTCTCACCTATACAGTATTTATTGCAGGGGCACCTAAGCCCATATACTATACCTACACTAGTACAGGTAAAGTAACCATGTTCCTGATACTTTTTACCATTAATTTCTGGAAGAGTTCTCACAATAACTTGACAGATCACACAATTCCCACAGGGGAATGTGCCCTTCTCTAATAAAGCTTGTGAATCTATATTTAAAGGTCTGTCAGAAGTACCCTGTACCAATAAGTCCCTTATACTTCCTCCATTCCTGTATGTAAATTTCAACTCTCAATCCTTTACTACTTGCTCTGCGTTTCTCATAATTTTCTAGTAATATTTCACTGCACTTTCTAGTTCAACAGAAAAGGGAGTGTATTTAGATATAAAATAAATATTTTCTTTCTCCCCCTTATCTTTATCAAAATATTTATTTTTTTTGGGTGCCATTTTTAAATCCTGTCCTGAGCATCCACAGCTCCTCTGTACTGGTCCTGTGGTTTAGGCAGCTTGTTTTTGCCTCCCGTAATCCATCCCGGGTGCTCCCTCCCTGCTTTAAATGCAAAAGGAATACTGCCGGCCATCACCTGAAGACACCCTGAATTAGCCAGCTTGCCTGGTACTTAGAAAAATACTACTGAGAAGACCCCCCCCAACAAGATTGTGTAAATTAACTGATCCCGGGTGCTCCCTCCCTGCTTTAAATGCAAAAGGAATACCTCCGGCCATCACCTGAAGACACCCTGAATGGGCCAGCTTGCCTGGTACTTAGAAAAATACTACTGAGAAGACCCCCCCCCCAACAAGATTGTGTAAATTACTCCATCCCGGGTGCTCCCTCCCTGCTTTAAATGTAAAAGGAATACCTCCGGCCATCACCTGAAAAAGGGAGTGTATTTAGATATAAAATAAATATTTTCTTTCTCCCCCTTATCTTTATCAAAATATTTTTTTTTTTTGGGTGCCATTTTTAAATCCTGTCCTGAGCATCCACAGTTCATCTGTGCTGGTCCTGCGGTTTAGGTTGCTTGTTTTTGCCTCCTGGTGGGCCTTTTTAGCATATCTGTCTATCATTTTCAAGTCTCTAAGCAACTATTGTGCTAAACTCCACGTTTTTACTTGTAACTGCGTTTTAGTGTTATAGACGGCCTTGTGCTGATGGCTATCACTCCAATGCAATGTTTGTAACTGTCTTGTATGGTTATTGTTGGCCTCGTGCTGACGGCTTAATTTATCTGTGACCTATATGTGTTTTTGACCTCTGCAAGCTGCTTTTGGGACAAGTGGGGCTTTTTTCTGCACTGACTAATGCATTAATTTTGTATGGGTACAAGGGGCTTGATTGAATACTGCTGGCTTGTCATGACCAGAAACCTGGTGTAATGATGTCCTGTTAAAAGGACACCAACCAAAGTGCATCGCTGAATGCCGGATAGCCTCTTAAGGTGGAATAACAATCCCTCTTCAAGTCTTCCACTTAAAATCAGGTTAACAGCCATATTTCTTTCCATTTGTAACTATAAGGGCTCCGCACAGCTTCTACATGGTTTGGGGGATAGTTTTGCCCTATGTACTGTACTGTTTGACTGCTTGCTTTGTACTGTGTCATTTGCCCTTTGCTTAGGTTAATTACAGGCTTAGCAGCTGTAAGCTGCTTTTTGGGATGAGTGAGTCTCTCTTTGTGTTGTCGCCAGCTGCAGTACTTTAGTCTGAGTATACAGGGCCCGACTGTTGCACTTTGCTGGCCTAGTCTGCTCTCCATATGTCCTATTAAATGGTCGCCAATGAACATATATCATTGAAGGCCTTTATTTCTCTTTCAAGGTGGATCAATGGTCCTACTAGAGCCTTTAGCTTAATTACTGGCTTAGCAACTCTTTTTCTTTTCTGTTTGTCTCTATAAGGGCATCACATGGCTTTTATATTGTTCTGAAAACCGTTTTGAAAACTGTTCAGCACAAGTTATTGCACAGCATGAACATATCGTAGTTTACTGTTAGTCTGTTGAGCACTATATATTGCACTGTTTAGGGATTTTATAGTGTTACTTTATCATTTAACCCTTGCTTTCTGCTGCTTATATTTAGCTCTACTGCTGTATAACCCTGTCCTCCCACACAGAATAGGGTCACTGATAGCATGCTGAACTGCTGAATGAATGTTTTGTTTTATTTAATGGAGCCTATATTGCCTAACTTGTACTGTTCATAGCATAATGTCTGCTGCTTTCCATTGTTAATCCCCTAAACCTAATCTTCCTCTACATACTTGCTCCAGCCTCGTCTAACCATAGCCTCTCTCTACTACTGTGTTTTGTTACACCCTCCTTTATTCTCTAAACATCCCTTACCTTCTACCTTCCCCTCTACATCTGCATTATTAACTAACTCAGTGTTGTCTCCCTCTCCTCTACAGTAATCCATCCTGGGTGCTCCCTCCCTGCTTTAAACACAAAAGGAATACCTCCGGCCATCACCTGGAGACACCCTGAATTGGCCAGCTTGCTTGGTACTTAGAAAAATACTACTTAGAAGACACCCACAACAAGGTAGTGTAAATGTATGTTGCCTAACACTAATTAAATGTAGACTTGATGTACTATCTATAGAGTTAATCTACCCTCTCGTGTGTGCATTCTAGCAGCCTACAGCAGACCGTTTGCCCTCTCCCCCTCCTGTTATCACTACCCTAGAATATATTTAAACCTAAGACTGGTACAACTATCCCTGCTGTTTGCTATCTCCTTCTACCATTAGGTGGCAACATCTACCAATATAAATCCTAGATATTCTTTATAATCCCAACAAGTTTTATTTTTTCACAAACAGTTGGTTATGAGTTAATATCCTTAGAGTGTAAATATCTTCTCCCCCCTGCTAAACCACCCTCTGTAAAGGCAGCCTTTTCTTTCTGGCTGGAAATATTTAGCTCATACCTTCCAACTACAGCCTTTAAATTGCTCTTTGCTGATACTTTTTCTGCCATACTCACCTCTAGTGTTCTTTCCCGCTCCGTTCACCCTACAGGCTCACTCCTCTCCCCTACCCTGCCCCCATTTCTCACCCGCACCAGTATTTCTAGCTTTATTCCTATCTTACCCCACCCTCTCAGCCTAATTACCCAATACCAGCTCCCCCCATCATTACTCCTCCCACCTATAGCCATCCTTCTTAAACTCTGTAATCTGTACTCCACCCAATAATTATAGTCCCCTCCTCTTTCCTTAACTCTCTAGAATACCACCATCACTTTTTAAACCCTTTCTTCTTCATAGCCTTCTCTATTTTCCTAACAACTCATACCACTCTCTCTTTTCTCCAACATGCTCTCCTCAAGTTATCACACTCTCCAGTCCCCCAGCCTCCTCTTTCTGTTCCTACTTCCCTTATACTAAGCTACCTCATATTCCACCTATGCTTGTCCAATGCCACCTACAAAGACAACTGCCATACAAACCCACCTTCCCCCTCACTCTTACTCCCATTTCCACTCTATCTACTCTTCTCTCATTCAGCCCAACCCTCTGTACCTATTCCACCCTAAACTCTTCTCCTCTAAAGTCAAGATACTGTCACCGGCTCCAATCTACAATCTACCAAAATTCATGCCTGGCAGGCCAATATGGCTAAAGGATATCTCCTAGAACAACCTAGTCCAAGCTGGTGATATCCATCCTAACCCTTGTCCTACATCCTTTATTAACAACACTTATCCCTTACCCTCTTCCTCCTATCTCAACACCCTAAAGAATTTTACAATTAATGCACAAAGTCTAAACAACAAAGTATACCAATTTCAAGCTTGGTTAAACCATAACCAACCAGATATCTTAGCCATCTCTGAAACCTGGCTCAAGCTGTTTATCTCCGACTCTGTGATTCTGCCCCCAGGATTTCATTGTCTCAGAAATGACCGACTAAATAAAGAATGTGGAGGCACTGCCCTAGTCTACTCCAACATTCTTACCTTAATTCCGCTCCAAATTCCAATTCCCCAATTCCAGAACACTGAACTAACTGCTGGAATTCTAAAACTAAATAAACATAAAAATATCTGCATCATTGCCCTATATATCTCACCTGGTAACAATATCTCTGCACTAGAAAATATTCTCCCATGGGCCTCTAGTCAATTAACTATGAAACTTATATCCTTGATGATGTGGATATTGACTGGAATAAAATTAATTGCCCCTCTCCCACCCTATCCATTAACCTCTATAACTTCACTAAAATAATCCTCTCCATCACTCGACCTAACAAAATAAACCCTCCCGGATCCACTATAGATTGGATCCTAGTCTCAAATACAAATAAAATAACCAGTTCTGGTACAATTCCTGATACCTTTAGTGACCACCTCCCAGCCTTCATGCATCACTCAACTAGTTCCTCCCCACACCAGCATCAGTACATTCAAAATCATAACCTCAGTAACTTCAACCCAACTACTTTCTCAAATACTTTCAAACAAATGAACTGGCAAATTCTAAACATCCTTACTCTTGACAAGGCTATAGAATACTTCAACTCTGTCTTCCTTGATACTTTAAACTCACTAGCCCCACCAAGAAACAAAAGGATAAAAACTAAAACTGCTCCTTGGCTATCCAAAGAGACAAAACAGATTATGCACCACTGAGACAAACTATGGAAGCTTTACCAAAACAATAAACTAGCCAATACCTTGCTCCAATATAAACAGCTCCGCAACTGTGCAAAACGACTAATCACCAAAGACAAAAAAATCCCACTATATCAAACTTCAATCCAATAACAATAAAACCCCCAAAATTCTGGAACTCAGTAAACTCCCTCCTCAATCCAGGCTCCAAGAATAATTCCTGTCCTGACCCAAGTAAATCTGACCTCGAACTAGACTCTGAATTTAACTCATTTGTCATAGACACTATTACTACCTTCACCAAGACATTTCCCAATAATAATCCAACTGCTCTACACTCTCCCCCTTCTAACTCACCTCATCTGTTTGAACTCAAACCCATCTCCAATAACTTTATAAAACAACTTTTGTCCAAACTTAAACCTTGCTCTAACGTTCCCGACAATATTCCCTCTTCCTTCCTAAAATGTGCTGCTGATGGCACTGCACTCGCAATCAGCATCATTATCAACCAATCCATAAAGAATCATACATCCCCAAACTCTGGGGCTCAGCTTATATTCTTCCTCTTCATAAAGGAGGCAAAAATACCAGCATCTCAAACTTTCACCCCATTGCTTTGCTCTCACCAAACTCCAGAATCCTAGAAAAATCATCCACCTCCAAATTATGCCTTTCCTGACCCAATACAATCTTCTCACTCCTACCCAGCATAGCTTCTGTCCAGGCCATAGCACAATAACCGCTCTACTCTCTTTCCTAGAAACTGTCAATCAAGCCCGAGATTCAGGCCACTTAGTGTCTACTGTTTTACTCGATCTGTCTAAAGCCTTTGATACTGTTTCCCACAAGCACCCTCTCTGTCATCTCTCAAACCTTAATCTCTCACATAATGCTTTATCCTGGTTCTCCAGCTGTCTATCAGACAGATCACAGGCAGTCAAATGGAAGAACTCCATCTCTTCCTTCCTACCTACCTCAACTGCCATACCACAGGGATCCATCCTTGGGCCAATGCTTTTTAACATCTTCATCAATAACTTTCACACTGCTATTCCTGATGCTAAAATCATTCAATATGCAGACGATTCAACCTTAGTCTGCTCTGCCTCAAACCTCTCTGAATTGCTAAACTGCCTTCTCAGCAACTGAAAACTGGATGCGCCACAACTACCTCTCTCTCAATACAAATAAATCAAAGATTCTACTATTCCCTCCCACAAAGACCCTCTTCTATGATAAAAACAACTTCAAAGGCTAAAGTCAAACCAACTCACCTATAGAAGTGGTCCCCTCTGCCAAACTACTTGGCATTAATGTAGATGAACACCTCCAGTTTGATAGTCATATTCAACAAAATATTAAGAAAACCCACCAAAAGCTAGGTTTCTCTCCAACACTATCAGGCAAACTCTGACCTCGACTTATCTTCTTCCTTCCTTATTATATGGAGCCCCTCTCCTAACCAACCTGTCCTCCTCTATCACCTCTAAACTAGAAAACTACTACAACAAAATCTCTAAATTTGCCTCTAAATCTAAAAATACAACCCATCACTGCCTAACCCTACAATCCCTGAATTGGCTTGAACTCCCAAACTACCTAGAATATCTCCAACTCACTACTGCACATAGACTCATATTTCACCCAACAAAATGTCCCGCTCTAACATCCTTCCCCCTTATACACCCAACAGAGCTCTAAGATCTGAAAATCAGAACTTAATTACTATCCATAAACCTAAATGTCCTGCTGTACAAATTTTCCTATCTTTCTCACTAGGCAAAAAATGGAATTCCCTTCCCTCCATACTAAGAACCATGCCAAATTCAGAAAACTTCAAAACCCAACTATTCAAATACCTGTCCATTAAATGGAAATGTACCTGCCTTCACCCAACCTAATCCAAGGGGGTTCTCGCTCTGGATCCCAAGCTCTACAACCCTCATAGTTATCGTCCTATGAGCCTATCTAAGCTCTCAACAATTTCTATAGCTTCTCTCTAAGCTCTCGCCTCCCACAGCTACCCTCACACAGCCCAACCTTGTAAATATTGTAAATAGCATTCTACTGTTGATGTGTGTATGTAAAGCGTATTTACATTTTCTTAAAAGGTTTGTATGTAAACTGTTTCCATGTTTTCCTCAAATGAAACTGTGTGATCCCTACCTTCAAGCTTAATGAATTTGTTAACTATGCATGATATTGAATGCATTTATGAGTAACTATTCTACATAAGATCTTTAATATTAGCTATCATTTGTGTATAAATTGTATAATGCATCTTGGAGCTTTTCTCCCTGGGCCTCCACTGAAAATGGGTCAATTCAGCACACTGGACTTCCCTGGTAATCAAATTGCAAATAAGTATATAAATAAATATTGATGTTATTATTATTTTATTTCCATCACTAACCATCATTACTTTCTTTATTCGCTCATTAATTTGTTCCTCATCATATCCTCTCTTATAAAACATGTTTATTGCTTTATTTATTTCAATATTTCTTCCTCAGCATTATTACATTCTCTTTTTACCCTCATAAATTCCCCATATGGAATTGACTTGATAGAATGTGGAGGGTGACAGCTAGTCCCAGATAATATGTGATATTGAGTTTCAAATTTTCTATAAACCTTTATTCTTACCCATCCTTCATTACTACCTTCCAATGAAATATCCAAAAAATTAACCACAATTCCTTTTTGCAAACCATCAAAACTGATATCAAACATATTCTTCTCTAAACTTATTATAAATTCCTCCACCTTTTCAAAGGCACCTTTACATATAAAAAATGAGATCATCTATAAATCTGTAGTATCTGAGTACATTTTCCTATAGAACTCATTACGATAGATGTATAGATTTTCAAACTAACCCATAAAGAGATTAGCGTACATGGGGGGCAAATGCTGCCCCATCACCGTTCCCTGCATCTGTTTATATAGCACATCATCAAATTCAAAAATATTGTTTTCTAAACAAAAAAAGGTTAATTCCTTGATATATTCAGTTTTAGGACTACTATCTAGAAAAAATTCCAAGGCTTCCAGCCTAAAAGTATGTTTGATATTCGTATAAAGACTAACCACATCTATTACTTTAAAGTACATATCTTTCTCCCACCTAACTTCTTTTAATTTCTCTAAAAAGTCAAGTGAATCCTTAATATAGAAGGGTAGTTTTATTACTTCCTTAACAGAATAACCATGTAAGAAAATAGTCAATGTTTTTGTGAAGTAACTACAGGCTGATACTATAGGTCTTCCGGGAGGGTTGTTTTTTTACGGATCTTAGGCAGACAAAACAATTTTGCCATAGTACAATCTTTTCTACAGAACTTCCTTTCCTTATCCACAGATGTAAAGTATTTTAACCTAACTCCCTACATATGAGTTCAAACTCACATAAAGCTTTATCACATACATCTTTATATACCTTTTTATACACGTTCTCATTGCTCAAATGTTTGTTACACATTTCCCAATACTGCCTAAAATGCATAATAACCAAATTCCCCCCTTTTATCTACTGGCTTAAATACCAGCTCATGGTTTTCACACAACTTTTTTAAACACAGCCACTCCTGCTTACTTATACTATATTTTATCTCCTTTTAAAAAAAGCATAATATTTATTTTCAATTACATGGTTCAAAACATAATACAGTAGTTGATTATTTTCATTTCTAAATGGTGGTATAAAGTTACTATGTACTTCTATCATACTAGTGTCAAAACAACAATATGCATTTTCCTCCATCCCCATTTCAGAATGACTAGAATAGAAACTATCATCACTAGAGTCTGTATCTTCAGTGACGATACCATTTTCATCCCTACATTTTTCATTCTTAAAAAAAATGCAACTTCTTAATGAATTTAAAACTTATAAGTCAGTTAAAGAGCTTAATGTAATTTGAGATGCTTTAAAGCTAGATACATACCACCTGCTATGTAACTGTATTTATTGTACCACTAAAGGTACTTGGGCTCTGCCTGAAAGGGGTAGCAAACCAGTTAGTTCACTTAACTTGGTAACAAATGAAAAATAAATAAATACATGCATTTATTTAGCTTATTAGTAACTATCAGTTAAAGTGTGAGATAAAAACAGGTAAACAAGTAACTGATACACTGTGTCGGTACATTTGTATTCATCATTCCTGTTAGCATAACACCGTTGATCTACACTAATTGTACATCATCAAAGTTGGCAACATTCCACTAAACCATCCGTATTTACACTACTCGCTAAAAACAATCCATATTTACACTACTCGCTAAAAACAAAAGTTAAAGCTTATACCCAACACACATAAAAATAACACTCCCAAAAACACGCTAAGCTATCAAACACACACTTTAAATTCAAAGCTGAAAAAAAGAAAACGAAAAAAAAAAGAAACATAAAATGAAATGCAGAACACATTTTCATTAACAAATGTAAAAAAACAAACCAAAAAAAAACAGCATTGACTCTAGATGTTTGTTACTGTTAATGTCAAAAACTTTCCCCATATTTAATGTGACCTATAACCTGTAGAGTTCAACTGAAAAACAAACAAATCTGTTAGGGGAAAAATATAAAAAATAAAAAAAGTACAATACGCTGGTTTCATAAGTGTGCACACCCTTAAACTAATACTTTGCAGTGTGTGCACACCCTTAAACTAATACTTTGTTGAAACGCCTTTTGATTAAATTACACCATTCAATTTTCTTGGGTGCACACCTGACATCAATTAAAGAGACTCTGATTAACCCCAAATAAAGTTCAGCTGTCCTAGTAGGATTTTACTGACATTTACTCAGGTGCCTGCTACAGCAAAAGCCATGGTTCACAGACAGCTTAAAAACCATCAAAGGAATCTCATTGTTGAAAGCTATCAGTCAGAAGAAGGGTACAAAATAATTTCCACAGCATTTGATATACCATGGAACACAGTGAAGACAGTCATGAAAAAGTGGAGAAAATATGGGACAACAGTGACATTGCAAAGAACTGGATGTCCCTCCAAAATTGATGAAAGACAAGACAAAAATGGGTCAGGGAGGCTGCCAAGAGACCTACAACAACACTGAAGGAGCTGCCAGAATTTCTGGCAAGCACTGGTTGTGTACTACATGTGACAGCAATCTCCCATATTCTCCATATGTCTGGACTATGTGGTAAGCCTTTTCAGAAACAGAAAAACATCCAGACCTAGCTAAAATTTGCAAAATGATACATCAAGTCTGCCAAAAGCATGTGGGAAAATGTGTTATGGTCTGATGAGACCAAGGCTGAACTTTTTGGCCACAATTCCAAAAGGTATATTTGTCGCAAAAACAACACTTCACATCACCAAATGAACACCATCCCCAATGGTGAAGCATGGTGGTGGCAGTATCATGCTTTGGGGTTGCTTTTCTTCAACTGGAACTGGGGCTTTAGTCAGGTTGGATGGAATTATGAACACTTCCAAATACCAGTCACTTTTGGCCCAAAACCTTCAGTCATTTGCTAGAAAGCTGAAGATAAAGAGGAATTTCACTTTTCAACATGACAATTACCCCAAACGTACATCCAAATCAACAAAAGAATGGCTTCACCAGAAGAAAATTAAAGTTTTGGAATATCCCAGCCAGAGCCCAGACCTAAATCTAATAAAAAATCTGTGGGGTGACCTGAAGAGGGCTGTGCACAAGAGATGCCCTTGCAATATGACAAATTTGGAGAACTTTTGCAAGGAAAAGTGGGCAAATATTGCCAAGTCAAGATGTGCCAAACTGATAGACTCCTACCCAAGAAGACTGAATGCTGTAATTAAATCAAAAGGTGCTTCAACAAAGTATTAGTTTAATGGTGTGCACACTTATGCAACCAGCTTATTGTATGTTTTTTATTTTTTATATTTTTTCCACTAACAGATTTTGTTTTTCAATTGAATTGTACAGATTATAGGTCGCATTAAAGGTAGGAAACATTTTGAAATTATTTATTGTGGTCTCATTTTTTATATCACAAAAACATGGCATTTAACAGGAGTGTATACACATTTTATTGCCGCTGTACACACACACACACACACATATATATATATATATATATATATATATATATATATATATATATATATATGGTTCCCCTTTGAAAAATCGAATTACCAGAATGCCGACTCACAGAACAGTGAGACAACAGCATCAAAACCCATAACAGCAAACTCCTGGAATGGCGGAATTCGCCTCTGGAAAACTAACCACTTGGCCACCACTGAAAAACCTTGCCCTTTCCTCCACCATAGTGTGATCTCAAAGTTGTATTCAGAAGATTTTATGTATGTATAATTTTTTTTAATACTACGGAGTTTTAATTCCAAAACTCTGTAGTATAAAAAAATATATAGGTACCCGTAGCTAAGACTCTCTTCCGTTCTACTGGAAAAACAGTGCTTCTTGGTTGCCCAGGCAACAAATTGCTTAAAATGCCCTCTGAGCTGGAAGGTACATCAACATCCTTCCAGCTGTTTTCACCCACCGACGTTTGTGTTAGCAAAGTAACTAATTGAGAAAGCTGTCCCTCCAAATTTTGAGCCTTTCACTCATTGTTAAGATCCATAGCCTCTCCAATTGAGGGGCTCATCACAACCTCTGAATCCTCCATAAACCACACTAAGAACCACAATCAAAGGTAGCTATGTATTTTCTGGCAGAACAGAGGAGAGGAGGAACCAGAAGTGATGTCTGGTAGCTTGAGGTGAGAACGGAATGCAGCACCTAACACAAGTACAAGGTGGTTCTGGAGGAGCATCCTGTAAAGGTTTTGGGAGTGCTGGCCTGGACTTGATTAACAATGGAAATACGATTAGAATGGGAGGAGAAAGGATAGTTTCAGCAGACCAAGGCGACTGTAATTTTATGGCTCCTAACCGTAATATTGACAATGTGCATTTTGGGATGCCTGTAAATGGCGACAATTGCGAAACCGGCAGCGTGGTTGGAAATTGGCTTATTAAGAGTTGTTCCTTTTCAGACTTTAAATGTCACAATAATGATTCAATAAATGTCAACGCAGATGGCAATTCTTATAATAGTAATGTGAATAGAATACATGATTTAGTTTTGAAATATAAAACTTTAAGTATTGACAGTTACTTGAAAGAGTGTATTGCAAGAGGGATTGTATCAAAAGTGTTGTGGGTTTACAAATACATGAATAACATAAAGGAAGGCACTACATCTTTTAATGAGTTAATTAAGATTTTTGACAACTGTGGGTTTGATATTATGAAAGCAATTATCAAAGAAAGTGAAAGGGGAATGGAAGGGTTATATGGGGAGATAGACAAGTTGAACAATGTTATTATCTCTGATTTAATGTTTACAATACAGCAAGAAAAATTAAAATATTTTAATATTAGAAAGAAGATTTATGAGAAAATGTGTGTTTCTCTACAAAAGGAAATGTAAAAAATTAGACAGGGACCTAGTGGAGTACAAAGAGAAGCGTAGTTATCCAAAACCTAAAATAGCCTTTAAACAGCAGAGTTATCAACAAATCAGTAGGACGGGAGATTGTATGGTACAGGGGGAGATTATTGAAGAGAGGGTAAATACACAATGGGGCACAAACTTTGCTCAATAATTACAACAATGACAATACTAACACTAATCAATACAATTTGGATGCCCCTTTAGACTTCCCATCTCTGAGAAGGTCAGAGAGACTCAAGCAAAAGACACTAGTGTATTACTATCCCAACAAGGGGGGAGCCCCAAATGAAAGGAGATATTAAGAATTGTTGAAAAGAGAATTGGGGAAGGGGATGAGATGAGAGATGATGGTCAGGTTACAGTGGAAGGTAATAAGTATACATGCGAGAACTTTAGTATTTTTAATTTTAGTAGTCTAGATATTACTCCCACATATTTTGAATTATTTAGTAAAGGGTTAAAATATATTCTGAGCCATAGGAGTCAGATCACTAATGTGTTGATAGATCTCAGCTTTTCTTAAGGAACAAAAATTTGGAGCTTTTTTTCCAGAGTAATACCCTTGGTGGAATAAAAACACAGTTTAAAAAGAAAAGTATTATAAATCCACCCCTGCACCCCCAGTTGAAAAACTTTGAGGCACAAGTGGAAATGGAATTAAGGCTAGGTCTAAATAATAAGAGGGTACAATTCAATCTCCCTAGGGAAGAGAAGATGTTAATGGAGGAGCTTAGACAAAATTAATATATAAGAATAATGAAGCCAGACAAAGGAAGGGGGAGGGGAGTGATTATTGACAGCTTATTATATTCTGGTAAGATGTTAGAATTATTAAATGACACAACTAGATATTCTAGAGTGTCCAAAAATGAAATAAATTTGGCCTTTAGTAAAATAGATTTTATTTTGAGGGAAAGAGTAAAGGAAGATTTGATTAACCAGGACACGTATCAATATTTGTGGTTGGACAAATCAAAGATACCATCTATTTTTGGGATCCCAAAGGTTCATAAAAAAAACAAATGATCCCCTTTTGAGACCAATTTAGCTACTAACGGCTCTAAAATGTATCCGTTGGCTAAGTTTTTGGATTCCAAATTAAAAAATGTCTGGGTCAACCAAAAGGCATTTTGAAGGATTTTGGGGATTTTTTTATCTAGTGTCAATAATAGGTTATTCAATGAAGATTTGTTATTTGTGACTTTGGACATTCAGGATTTATTCATGGTAATACCCCACAAATTAGGACTTGAATGGTTCGAGGAAGCATTGTTTGCAAGGGGGGGATTTGAACAAAGATGACCTACAAGTATGTATAGACCTAATGGACCTAGTATTGGCCAACAATTTTCAGTTTTTCAAGGGAGAATTTTTTTAAACAGACTAAAGGAGTGGCTATGGGGGCATGTTGTGCCCCACTTACGCTAATATTGTTTTGTCAGTATGGGAGGAAAATACTTGTTTCATTCCAGGTATGCCAAATATTGGAATTATAGGCATTACCTAGATGATATTTGTATTTTTTTGGACAAGGTCAGAAACAATATCGAATGAGTTTATAGAATATATTAACAACACTACTGATTACTTGAAGTTCACCCATTGTATTACCAAAGACAAAATTAACTATTTGGACATCACTATTCATAAGGTGACTGAAGAGGGGAAATTTAAGCCCACCATACATAGGAAGGATACCTTTTCTAATTCTTATTTATACTTCACATGTTCACATCCTTTTAAGCAAAAAAGAAGTACTCTAAAAGGGCAATTATTAGTGGTTCTAGGATGACATCAACTGAAAAGGAATATTTGATAGAAAGTATAAAATTGAAGGAAATGTTCCTAGAAAGAAAGTACCCTTTAGAATTAATTGAAGAGGTTTGGGTGGAAGTAGCAAATGAAAGGAAAGGAAAATTTTGGGCTATTTTAGGTATAGAGCAGGAGGTCCAGAGGGAAGAATTTACACATAATTAACAGGCGATATGAAAGGAAATAAGAGGGGTGATACATACATTATGAATTTTAGTAGTGACACATATGTTATTAGGAACATTGTGTCAAAAAATTGGGATAGGTTTGCATGTTAGTCCGATAAACCTGAATAAAGAGAGCTGCCTATTCCACTGAGTTATGCTTACGTTTTTTACAAGTTTTCAACTTCTTTGGTGTTTTAAGAAAACTCCATACAGTCTGTATTTTACTGCCATTATTAAAGTTTTTATACCCTCAGATCGGTGGATACACTGAGTTTTCTTTTGCTTTGCTGACTTTTTCTCTGAGTGTTTTTCTTAGGCTGTCCACCCAACAGTATTACAGAATTTGCATTTATATGTATGTATTTGTTGTGTGTGTTTGCATATTAGTAGTTAGACTGAGAATATTGTATATCTCCTAATTATGGACTTAAATGGGTAGAGTAAAATCGCATAGCTAAAAGGCCATTTGCTTATTGTCATTTTAACAACAGTGTGAAACATTTAAAATGTGTCTACAGGCATCATCAAAAACATTCTCACTCTGCCAGTGTCATTTGGGTCTATAGAACATTTGAATATCTGTAGTTACAGCAGCAGTAATTATATTTACAATTTATTGCAGTAATACTCACCATTAACAAATTCAAGTAATCAAAGACCCTAAACTGCCATAATAATCAACACAATATATCCACAAAATGAATGTTTTTTTCTCTTTTTTTATAAATTTGATGCTTCTTATGTGCGGGAAATTTGAAAAAGAATGACAAAAACGTTATTCAGCCAGATTCAATAAAGCCTATATGGTCTATTTACACTGCAATGTGCACATGGTAGCACACTGTTTCGGATTCAGTAAGTGGCGCAAACCTCCACACAAACAAGACAAACACTGTGGCATGCAAATTACAGCATAAGCAGCTGAATTGTATACTAATCAACCAATCCAAGATGGAGAAGCTATTCAACAAGCTCTAAAGCAACTGTGTAGGCTCAGTGCTGGCTTTCCCTGTGAATTCCAAAACCTATTGGAATACAGCCACAGAATCGAGTATACACAGAAACAATGTTGGGGACTGCTGTTGCTTTAATTCATGTGTATATGCAACAAGCTGAATTCTATGCTGCTGCTAATAGACCAAGGCCAAGGAGTAGAAGAGTTTTTAGACCCTGGATAACTTATCACAACCTAGGTAATGTAAAAATTATAGGAACTATGCAACCTCTGTCATCCTCAACTCAGGGCCAGAAAAAACTGAGGGGAATTCATCCCAGTGGAGACAAAGGTATGTGTATCACTTAGAATCTTAGCTACAGGTACCTTTCAGAGACCAACAGGAGACATGCTGGGGGTGTCACAGGCATCAGCATCCAAGATCCTCCATCATTTCTTGAATGCTTTGCTCCAACATGACAGTGACCACATATATTTTCCCTGCATTCCTGATGATATGGCCAGAAATATGCAGGTGTTTTACTCTGTAGCATACTACCCTGAAGTACTGGTTGCCATAGATTGCATACACATAGATATTAAGGCACCACCTAGGAAACAGGAAAGGCTGTACATAAATAGAATGGGCTTCTACTCTATTAACTGCCAAGTCATGTGTAATGCCAAGGGAATCATCTTGAAAGTATGTGTTGGCAATCCTGGCAATTACTATGACTCACATATCTGGCACACCTCCCAACTGTATCCAATGTTCACTAGAAGGAATATCCCACAGCCTAACAGGGTCATTTATTGGGGAATGCAGGTTAATCAATGGAATCATGGCTGATGACACCCATCAGAAATGCACACTTGCTGAAGAATGCCACAACGAGGCACACACTCAAACTGAAAATATCATAAAGCATGTGTTTGGGCTGTTGAAGTCATGGTTCCAGTGCCTAGATACAACTGGTGGGATCCTGAAGTACAATCCATGGACATGTACTGAAATATTCACAGTATGTGCCATGCTACACAACATCATCCTGAGAAAACAGCTTCAACAGGATCAACAAGGGGAAGGAGCACACATTTCATCACCAATGGCAAGGTCATCACAGCCAGACACAGGTGAGGAGTCAGAGGGCAATCCAGCAGCTGATGTGGGTGGAGGCAGACATAGGTGTACTCAATATGCCCTCGCACTGGTTAAGAGACAACACATAGCACACTCACTCACCATCTCAGGTCCTAAAACCTTCCTCCTGCACAGATACATATAGTAACATTGTTGCCAGGCAACTCTCCCAACCTTTACCTCCCCATGTATTGGCTGTGTACTGTTTGCATCAGACAATCAATCAGCCCTGAACTAAAACTTTTACAACTGCTAGATTTACAAGGTAAGTGTTGAATCTAGAGTGTGGTGTGTAATAATATGAATGTCTGGCATATCCTTGCATTTTGTTACTTCGTAGTGTAAGCAAGTAAACGAAGTGAGATATGTGCAGAAATGGCCTTAACAAGTGACAGCAGAGACTTATTTGACTTATATGTGTCCCATTATTAAGTAGATGGCCTCTGGCATCAAAGATTCACACAGTCATACCTCTCAAAAGTACTGATGATCACTGCATGCCCTCAATTTAGCACCATATGTTTGTACTGGGAAATCATTAAAGAGAGAAGTTAGAAAGTAATTATACAAATTACAGTTTCAGACTTCACAACCCTCACAAGATCATTCACAATAAAGTTGAAAAACTTTGATATCAACTGTCTAAAATTCTTAGATTAATATAAATCAAAGGTGCTATTACCAGTTCAGCATCACAAATGCAGATATACTAAGCACTTAGTCAACTATGCACCCTGAGCATCGAACACAAAGTTTATGTATCCCTAAATCCAAAAGATACAAAATAGGGATATGGCACAGTTATCAGCACTTGCACAGGATGTTGTGTGGGGAGGCAGGAAGCTTAGGCTGACACAAAAGGTTGGTGAGTATGTGTCAGTAAGAAAGATAAGCAGGCAGACATTTGGATAAACCAACAAATGGCCAGTGAAAAAAATGCGTTTTAAGCTGCATGGCTGAACTATGTAAGTGTTGTGTGTGTGTGTGTGCCTGAAGGGTCCTCCAGGTGAAATTGCTGTGTGAGTGTCTGCAATAACACAGCCAGGCTCTGTGCTACCTCTACATCTTGATATGTCAGACATGTGTAAACCATGCATGGTAGAGGTGGCAGTTCATTGTTGTCATCCCTGACCACAAGAACTGGCTCTGCCAGGAGTTGCACTGGCACATCTATAACCACAGTCAGATGCACTGTTGCTACCTGAACATGACTGATGTCTGCTGGATAAGCTCCACTCATGAGGATGCCCAGGAGCATGACCCCATGGCGTGCCAGGTCTGGATGTGGACAGCTCACCTACTGAGAAGTGGAAGTACTGCTACTATTGGCAGGTGATCAGGTGCAGCTATATTGGCTAACAGCAACTTTATGTGGCTGACCTATGCCAGTAAGGATGCCATCCCCCTCCCAGCAGATGATCCATCAAGGTCACTGCTCATTCGATCACATATACCTCTTGTTTCAGTGTGTCATTCATCCAATTCATTGAATCTGCAACATGGTGGAGGCAGTCATGCATGTCAGCCTATGCCACATCTACAACCTTAAATATTTCTCTGGAGCACCTATGGGAATGTGCCTGTGTCTCCATGATGGTCCTAAACATATGTTGAGTGGCATAGGAAGAGACACCTGGATCAGGTGGAGGATGGACAGCAGGCCTTTTCTGAGCACCCCAAACAACCCTGCTGTGTGGCACCTCACCCATACTTTGGCTACAGCCAGAGTCAACAGGCACTAAAGCCGCAGTAACCACATTTCCCTCATCAACTGCATCGCCCTCCACTTGTCCAATATCTGAGGTCTCACTGGAATGGAAGGGGTAGGCCTACTAGCAGTGTCGGATCAAATTTCAGGGGATGGCTGTGTTTCAACCTCAGTGTCAGATTCAACCTATTTATCCCCTGACTGTGCCTCTGTTTGGCAACCATCCTCAGAGTTTGCTGATACTCTGACATCAGGTGGTAGAAGTCCCACACTTCCACTATCAGGATCATGTGTGATAATAAGCAATTAATACCTAAACTACTATATCCCAATATATGCTAACAAAATAACAGTTATTCCCCTATTACACAGTACAACAATACACACAAAAGTCCTGACATCAACATCATGCAGTAAAATATTTTTTTGAACTGCTCATCAGTACTGACATAAAAATGTTTGCCTTACCATCTGCAGATGAGGGTATCCTCTGCATGCCAGATGGTCCTGGAAAAAGTTAAGCAAAAGGTAAGGACAACATCATCACAAGTAACAGTAACCCAGGGGGTAATACCTTTACCCCTTTATATATCCATTAACTATACTTTCAACAAGAACTTGGATGGCAACTTCAGCCTTAAGCTAATCAATCATGTCGAGGACATGCTGCTCTGCACGTTCCTGGGAGCTGTCTGGATCCATGACAGTGGACAAGAACTCTTTATTTCATGTTAGTGGTGGCTCTGTGGTAGGGCCCCCCTGGTACCCATCTGATCATGCCCCACTGCAGCTGCTCTCTTGTGTGCAAATGATATCATGTCAGTGGCCCTATGGTGCACATGCTCATATGTCCTGCCATGGCCACCTACAGAATTAACATTGTTGACAATCTGCCACCAAATCTACATTCTACGTGACATATCTCCCCATCCCTTCTTTCAAGCAGGAAGGCACCATGTTGCCTAAAATTGTCAACAATAACCTGATTTTTGACAGCAGTGAAGGGTGATGTTTGAGGATTGAGATACCTGGGTGGCATAGTCCTAGATGTCCTAAAAGACAGCAGAAGAATAATACAGATAAGTATCACTTAACTACAAAATAACTGTTCCCAGATAAAACAGAAAAATTAGCAATTCAGTGTTACTCACTGGAGAAACATAAAACAGTCTAGAGATTTGAAATATGAACAACAGGTTAGATGCAAAAAATGAGAGCAACAAAAACAACATATCCTTATTTGTGCCATGACAGAAATGCAGTTTTGCTCCCTCCCCCCAAAAGAACAGGCAAATGGTACATTTTGCTAACAAACCATCTTTGAAATGCTAATGAACTGTCCCTGAAACATGCCTACAGATTTATCACAGAACATTCCATTTTAAGTTATTGCTAATCATGTATACTTGTGAAATGCATTGACAAACATGCCCATGGCATCAATACACTTCTAACTAATGCATACAGATAAATATGTAATAGCCTTTGCTTCAGATTGCTCTTAACTGCATTCTAGCATATGCAGTATGTATCTGACAAAATGCAAGAATACCTTCTCAAGTTCAGTAATCCTCTGTGCAGATATATCCCAAAGTAATAGCCTCTGTTCTGTGTTCTCTACATAAACAAGTCTCCTCATCTTCATTTTCCTAGCTACACAATTGTCTTTTATATAGTGCAGATTCAGGGCTGTTAGCATGGTGAAGATGCAAATCTGGTGTGTCTTTGTCTTTTTTCGGCTTTTCTCAGTTAGGGGTCGCCACAGTGGATCACCTGTCCGCTCATGATTTGCAGTGGAGTTTTACGGTGTCGAGATGCCAGCCCGGCACCCAACCTTCTACAGAAGGCACACACATGCACACACTCACACCAACGGCCAATTTAGAGTGTCCAATCCACCTACAGCATTTCTTTGGGATGTGGGAGGAAACCAGAGCACCTGGAGGAAACCCATGCGACCACAGAGAGGACATGCAAACTCCACAGAGAAGGCACCCCAGCCGAGGATCAAACCAGAGAACCTCTTGCTGGGAGGCGGCAACACTAACTGCTGCACTACCGTGGCCACCCTCCAAGATGCAAATCTGGTGCGTACTGATTAGAATTGCTGAATCCCATGTAGCAGATGTAAATATAGTGCAAGCACTCCCTCAGTGTTTGTTTTTTAATGGATTGCAACTGTGAATAATTACCGGTCGATAGAAGAAAAACACAACAACACTGCAGGCTGCCTTATGTCCAGTGGGTGTGTCAGATTAGACTTACAAAGTATTAAATGTAAGGCTAGAAATGTAAGTAAGCAGCACACAATTCACAGGTTCTGTTCATTCACACCCAACCTCCCCTTCATTTGTTGGCAGCTGCATATGATATTATTGCCATTTAATATCCTCACACATTTTAAGGTCAAAGATATAGAATGGCTTACATATTGCATATCTCAGATTACTGGTCAGATAAAAGAAGAATGGCCAACAAACACAGAGAGGTAAAATAGAGTAGTATATTTGCAAGCAATATTCATAACTGGTTGTGTGATCACTTAGTGCACTACATCCAAAAATAATAAATGTACAAATAACAGTTTTATGGTTTCAAATTACTGTAGATGATGCTGCAGTTGGTTGTATGCAGAATGATTTCAGTTCTTTGATGCAAAGCTGTTTGTGTGGCAAAGAGAGATATGGCACCCTTCCTGTGTTCTGCAGGTTCATTGAAGTGAGAGTTCAAATCCAGATCTATGTAGAAACATCTCATGTGAACCAACGTTTTCCAGTGTGTATGTCATATATTGCTTTTCCTCATTTCAACTTCTTGCCCCTTTTTTCTTTTTTTCTTTCTTGTTTTTTTTTTTTTGGGGGGGGGCAGTGTTTGCATGATGCACTGCTTAGCACAATTGTGGGAAATAGAAGAAAATGAATGTAAGGTTTGGCTGTGTTTATCTCATTTGTGCAAAGTTTAGCAGCATGCAACTGGAAAACTGACGCACCCAGGAAGTAGATAGAACACCTGCAGACAGGACCTAGACAGCCAATAATTGAAACTGCATATATTCAATTAATTCTGTGGGGCACCGTGCAAACCCACTAATTGGTGTTGTATGGTGGTTAACACAGAGACTTTTAAGAATGATTAGAAAATTAGGCAATGTCACATAACTAGTCTGTTGGCGACAGGTGTAAGTGTAGGGGTGGAGTACAGATGATGCTGGGTTCTAGTACAGGATTTGCAATCTTTTTTGCTACTGTTGTCACAGTGCAGTTTATAGAAATGAACTGGAAAATAGACAAATGTTATTTCAACTTTCATGTGGCAAGAGGTGTAAGTGCAGGACTGCATACGCATGGTCCTGGGTTCTAATAGAGGATATTTCATACCCTTTTACTGTTGTTCCACTTCCCATTATATTCACTCTCACTTATAACACTTTAGATAGAGGAGCTGCTATGAATTATATGTATGAGAGATGAGACATCATTATTGTATTTTCAGATGTATGACTGAGGGTATACTGTGTTCTACCAGTAAATGTGATAACTGGAATTGGCACAAAAACATGAGTCTGTATTGCACTAGTTCAGTTGGTTGACATGGCTGACATTAGTAGGAAAGGTGGCAGGTTAGGCCACAGAGGTGAGGTGTGCAGGAGTCCAGGATATTTATTAGACTCGTGGTAAACCACCATAGCCAAAGGCTTCTGCAGGGGGACTATTCTGGCTCCTAGTACAAGTCTGAGAGATGGAATATCTTGGCCTAGGCTGTATCCAGTGCCAGCAGTATCCCACACACTGGAGAATATTGTAGGCATCATTTTAATGGCTTACACAGGAGGAAAAAGGGATACTCTCAACCAGTCATTGGAGGAATTTCAGACTGAGGACATCCCACAGTTGTGTTAGTATGAAATTAAGAGAGTACTTGTGAGACTTAGCTAAATTTAGGCAAGACTGGTATGGGCAATCTCTTCTGTTCTTTTCTTCTTTCCCCTGCTGCCACTGACCATGAGTTAAATTGACAAGCTCATGTTGCTCGATTGGACAGACTGAGAGAAACAAGTGGTATGTATGCATCAGAAGAGAAATGTTATTGTAACATTAGATAACATTTTTGGTATTTTATAGAGTTGTATCCAACTGAGCATGCATATCCCAACTATAAAAGCAGGTATGCATACATTATTCTGTAGCACAAACCAATTGTAAGAGTCCAATATTAGACAGTCGTCAGAGGTTGTGAGATCAAATACCACACAATTCACAACTATACAATGCCATTATTTCTTTAATAATATTTACATTAAATTAAAAACTCTATACTAGCGGCACAAATACCCTGCTGTAAACTGTAATCTGTATAACTGGAACACACACATGTACAATATATGCACACTTCAAGGATTATCTTCAGCAATCTTTAGTATAGTGTGAATCTGTTAGGATGTATACTTAAATGTAATACTTCAGATAAAAAATATGTATAATTGTATTATTGTATTGTATATCACATGAGCTGGTACTAATTTTATCTCTTTTCTTCTCTCACCCCACCTCTTATCTCTCTTTTTTATTTTCTATTGTGTGTCATCAAAATGTCTCCATGTCATTCATGTGTACCACAGCAATAAATGCTGCATAGCACAGCAAGGTATGCCACCCCAGTAGATTAGCCTCATCCCATTCCACCGACTCCAGCACCAATGTACAGTCCATCTGGGAGCCAACCTGACAGCACTGCCTCTGTTGTTTCTGCATTACCTGCACCCTCAAGTAGTACTGCCCTGGAAGATGGTGCAGTGGTACCCTCGGGAGCCATTTTGAAGGCAGTGATTTCATCACCTGCATTGAGTTGCTAGGGATGATGCATAGGGTCATGCGTTCCAATATTGGTGTACTCCTATGCCAGATGGGGAGGCTGCTGTCCCTCATGGTCCATAGGAGGCGGAGGAGACATCAAGAACATCAGCCATCAGTGGAGTAAGGTGACCGTGATGACAGTCCAGTGGGCGAGGCCTCAATTCTCATTGTCTTCCAGCTTGATGGGCATGAGCCTGCATTGCCCCCTTCCTCACCACAATCATGGTGTCCCCCAACCTTTTGTGCCCCTCACCATTCCTGTCTCTTCTCTTGTTTGTCTTATATTTTTGCAGTTGCTTCCTCACCTACCCAACTTACCTGACTCCGACATACATACATCCCTTCTCCAACATTCCTCTCATTTTGAAATGAAAAAAAAATGGGCACCTGCCCCACAAAATAAAAAAAAAATCATCCCATACGTAGCTCTCCATTTCACACACGTGTTTTATTGACACACTTGATTTGGTCCAATTGGCTGTACAATGTGACTGTATTGCTGTCACCCCTCTTTGTGGATTTCACAGTAGAAATTCAGTTAACATTCTGCACATAGTTTCAGTTTACACCTTTAAAGAAATGGATAGCTATGGTTCTTTCCTACCTCCCTCCTGCACATTCCTGTACTGCTTTCCTTTTGTTCTTCCCCCTGTTTGCTCCCCATTTCGCAGCATTCATAGCTACCCTATTTTAACACCTTTAATTTGGTCAAAAACAAAATCACACACAATACATACAGTGGATATAAAAAGTTTACACCCCCCTGTTAAAATGCCAGGTTTTTGTGATATAAAAAAATGAGACCACAATAAATCATTTCAAAACCTTTCCCACATTTAATATGACCTATAACCTGTGCAATTCAATTAAAAAACAAACACGTCTGTTAGGGGAAAACTATAAAAAAAATAAATAAATAAATGTACAATAAGCTGGTTGCATAAGTGTGCACACCCTTAAACTAATACTAAGAGACTCTGATTAACCCCAAATAAAGTTCAGCTGTCGAGTAGGATTTTCCTGACATTTACTCAGTTGCTTGCTACAACAAAAGCCATGGTTCGCAAAGAGCTTACAAAACATCAAAAATATCTCATTGTTGAAAGGTATCAGTCAGGAGAGGGGTACAAACATATTTCCACAACATTGTATAGACCATGGAACCAGGTGAAGACAGTCATCAAAAAGTGGAGAAAATATGTGACAACAGTGATGTTGCAAAGAACTGGATGTCCCTCCAAAATTGATGAAAAGACAAGATGAAAACTGGTCATGGAGGCTGCAGCAACACTGAAGGAGCTGCAGGAATTTCTGGAAAGTATTGGTTGTGTGCTATATGTGACAACAATCTCCCATATTCTCCACATATCTGGGCTATGGGGTAGGGTTGCAAGACGGAAAACGTTTCTTACACAGAAAAACATCCAGGCCCGGCTAAAATTTGCAAAACAATACATCAAGTCTACCAAAAAGCATATGGCAAAATGTGTTATGGTCTGATGAGACCAAGGTTGAACTTCTTGGCCACAATTTGAAAAGGTACATTTGGGGCAAAAACAACACTTCGCATCACCAAAAAAAAAACATCCCCATGGTGAACCATGGTGGTGGCAGTATCATGCTTTGGGGTTGCTTTTCTTCAGCTGAAACTGGGGCTTCAGTCAAGGTGGTGGGAATTATGAACAGTTCCAAATACCAGTCACTTTTGGCCCAAAACCTTTGGGCATCTGCTAGAAAGCTGAAGATGAAGAGGAATTTCACCTTTCAACATGACAATGACCCCAAACATACATCCAAATCAAGAAAAGAATGGCTTCACCAGAATAAAATTAAAGTTTTCGAATGGCCCAGCCAGAGCTCAGACCTAAATCCAATAGAAAATCTGTGGGGTGACCTGAAGAGGGCTGTGCACAAGACATGCCCTCACAATCTGACAGATTTGGAGCACTTTTGCAAGGAAAAGTGGACAAATATTGCCAAGTCAAGATGTGCCATGCTGATAGACTCCTATCCAAGAAGACTGAATGCTGTAATTAAAACAAAAGGTGCTTCAACAAAGTATTAGTTTAAGGGTGTGCACACTTATGCAGCCAGCTTTATTTTTTATATTTTCCCCTAACAGATTTGTTTGTTTTTCAATTGAATTGTACAGGTTATAAGTCACGTTAAAGGTAGGAAAAGTTTTGAAATTATTTATTATGGTCTCATTTTTTTATATATCACAAATCTTGGCATTTTAACAGGAATGTGTAAACTTTTTATATCCACTGTATAAGGAGCAGAAAAAGCAATGGATCCCTTCACTTTCTAGGGTGTATGTTTGAGCAGAGGTGCGTATTGTGCACCAATACACAGCAATGGTGAGTGACAGCAAAATGCTGTGGATACCTCTGCACAATGTTGCTTAACTCACTGCACCATTCCAACACACAGCAACACATGCACTGTAAAGAATTCATGTCATTGCATTATCATTGTTTATTTAAAGGTATTTAAAAGTATTAGATACACCTGGATTCAAACCCAGTATCATCTGGGCTCAAAAAGGAATGTATTAATGCATTCACATCTTCTGCCACACAGTCAGTTAAACAGCAGGTGTGTTTCATAAACTTGATACTAACTCTCAGACTTTTAGCAAAGTGGCTAATGATTATGCACTGCTTAAGTACATTCAAACATGGAAAGTAATGGAAAGGTGTATCTTCCATGTGCAAACACTTTGCCAACCATCAT
This sequence comes from Protopterus annectens, assembly GCF_019279795.1. Lineage (NCBI taxonomy): Eukaryota > Metazoa > Chordata > Ceratodontiformes > Protopteridae > Protopterus > Protopterus annectens. Next base: position 411,613,777 of record NC_056740.1, on the reverse strand, counting down.
GCAAACCCGCTGCTCACTCAGATATGGAAAAGTAATTATTATGTATTACTGCTGTTTACAGTCAATTTCTTGTCTATGACATGAAATTACATGTAGAAACATAACAAACTGAAGGATCTATCTAACAGATACAATGCAGCCATGTGCTGCCTCCCCCAAGCATTGTCACCCTGGTGTCTCAGTACTTTTTCCAAAGATATTTCACCTACACATTACAGAAAGTAATATCAAATGTTGTGTGATATGCAATGCATATCAATCTGGTAACATGCAGAACTAGAACTACTGACCCATAAGCATAAAAAGCCTTATCTGCAAGGCTATGGAAGGAATCAGCATAGACCTTATCCAAAGGGAGATAGGTGACCTTCAACACACTTGACCTGACCCATTGTATTATTCTCAAGGGTAGATCTTGCTTATTAAACCTAGTGGACTTCTTTGATACTGACCCCAAAGACCTATATGAGGGATAACAGGACATACCGCCGATGATGAGTTATGCAAGACTTTTGAGACTATCCCTCATTCAGGTATCATAGAGAAAATCTCCCATCTTGGAATTAACCCATACATTAGATGGATAGCCAACTGCCTCACTGACAGAACACACACACACTCATTGTTGGGGATTGGATATCCACCACTAGACCATTTAACATTAGAATACCACAAGGATCTGTTCTGGGCCCTCAACTGTTTGGAAACTATTTCTCTAAAGTTCAGGCAAAGGTAGACACCCTGTGGCTTACCACATTCGCAGATGACTGTCAACTGGATGTAGTCATATAGAGTCCCCAGTGATGCTAAAATATCACAGGAGAGGCTGACACAAAGGATTGGTGCCAAATTCACTGACTGAACCTTAAAGCAAAGATGCCTCATTGTCCCCTTTGGCAATGAAGTACCCCTGCTAATTGTGATATACATAGCAACCCTCTAAGCTCAAACACAGTGTTGTGAGACTTGGTACCACATGCTGATAGCAATCTACAGTTCAATCACTATATGTCCATAGAGGTGTGACAAACATTTTACATTGTGAGCCTCATAAATGCAACAACTAGAGAAAACACATAAGTCTGTGACTGGGAGAGTCCAGGGCCTCCAAAACATGACATACATGGAAATACTGAAAGACCTGTCACTGTACTCAGTATCATGCAGGCTGCTGAGAGGTGACCTATGCCTGACATACAGAGTGGTCTCAGACCTTGCCCTACTGGAAATGCTGGATATCTGCAAATCAAATGGGTTAAGAATAACTTGCTTTAGGGATTTCAACCTAGTCTATGACATAAACAGAACATGCTAGGGAGACAGTTATATCTCCCATTGATTGCCACTCCTCTGCAATAGGCTCCCACTCATGTGAAGCAGTGGTCCTAAAGGACCTTATTCAAGTGCAACCTCGACAACTGGATGGGTGAATGTAAATTCCCCCATGGGGTGACACCTATATCCCTCCTAGATAGGGCCATTTGGTGCTGATCCCAAAATTGCTCTTATAACAATGGCCATCTAACTATGCTCAGTTAAGTGTACTTCTGATTTTACACAGCTAGGCTTGTAAATGCTCTAGGGCCATTAGGCTAGTAACCTCCTATGAACCTATGAAGTTATGAATCTATGCAGACCTATCAGCATCTTCTCTCCAACATGTCCTGCTGATGTCATCTTCTATAAGCTAATTGCAGTCTTGTAAAAGTCAGACTTGTGCCATGGAACTTGCATAAAGTACTGAGTTCTGTAGTCTGTGTACTTAGACAGGTAGAGATTCTGTTGTTCTCACTGTAGTCAAGTGTGTGTGTGTGTGTGTGTGTGTGTGTGTGTGTGTGTGTGTGTGTGTGTGTCTAGACAGAACAGCAGAAGTGTCTATCCTACAGCAATGGCTCCAATCACATGGACTGACTGCAATTTTGATACTTGAACATGCCTACACATCCATTTCATGCAGGCCACCCAACATCTTCTCTCCAACACACTCTGCTGATGTCATCCACTATAAGTTGACCTGCAGTCTTATAAAAGTCAGACTTGGTTCATGGTTCTTGTGTAAAGTACTGAGTTCTGTAGTCTGTGTATTTAGATAGGTAGGGGTTCTGTTCTCACTGCAGTCAACTGGGTCCCTAACATTCCAGAGTGCCTTTCACACCAGCATGTGGAACACTGTTATTGCTATATTCTCTTCAACAGACACTGCTGCTGTCATCAAGTATAAAGTGTTGTCTGAGACACTCCAAGTCAGACTTGAGCTGTGGCTCTTGTCTTAAATACAGAGGTCTATAGTTTGTGTACCTAGATAAGAATGGGCTATATTGTTATTGCAGTTAACTGGGTATGTGTTTTTGTGCTCTTGATTAACATTACAGAGAGCCGTTTACACCAGCATGCGGAATACTGTTATTGCCATATTCTCCTCAACAGACACTGCTGATGTCATCAGCTATATCTGATTTGTGGATATGTACTATTCTCACCAAGGCAGGGTCAGAGACTGGCCTGGAGGCCAGGCAGAAGTCACCTCATCCTATTTGATACAGCTTACAGTGACATGGCATTCAGTCAATTCACATACATCATGGCATGGTTTGTAGACCCTGTGTTTTCTTGATGAGAAAACCCTGTGGACTCTCCAGCTGCAGCATGTGTCTGGTAAGGTACATGCAAAAGAGAGCATTATACTCTATTAGTGCTCTGATGAGGTTTGAGTACATTGCTGTCATACAATCCTATGATCTAAATATTATGGTTTCACTTATGATGTGCACAACATATGCTTTCGATACCAGTTTGGACACTTGGTGGTCGAAGTTCAGATTGCTGTCTACATGTTTCCAGTGCTTACATCACTGGGTTTCAGCATAGCAGGACTGTTGTCAGTGCTGTAGTTACCATGAAATTCCACTTTTCAGAAGGACAAAATAAAGACATATTTCTGCATTTATTTGTAGATCGTGTGACTTTGTCACCAATCATTTGTCTGTGTTAGATCCTTACCTAGTATATCATCATTGCTGGACTCAGTGATTGCACCCACTATGCAAGAATCAGCAAACCTGATAAGCCAAAGGCCATATACTTTAGCCTGAACTGTTAAGAAATTGATTCCAAACAATAAAGGGCCAAGCACAGATCCCTGGGGTAAGCCAATGGTGACAGCTCTACTGGTACAGGTTGATTCACCAACTTTCACTGTATGCGTTCTATCAGTGAACCAATTGGTTATCCATCTAGTGATGTAGGGGTTAATCCCCAGCTAGGAGAGTTTTTCAATGATACCTGCATGGGTGTGTCAAAACCCAAGGCCAGATCAAGATAGGCAGTACACACCGTCTTACTTTCATCCAGGCCTATCACATGGAATCAGTGGGCTGAGACAACATCACATACACCTTTCTGATATGGTTGAATACACACTTCTACACACCCTCCACATTGGCTATGTTCCCATTGAAGGGTGTACATAAACATGTATCCATCTGAGTTGGAGGGGGACAGAACCTGATGCATGCGTTTATAGACACATCCTGACTCTCCTCAGCTGTGAGGTAGACCAGCATGTCATCATGACCTTTTTTAAATGGACACTAGTAATATCCTGGCTACCTGCCACAGACCTGTGTGAGTTGTTAATGGCACATCATGTCTGTTGCATCTGATAGATGTCCTGAAAGAGGTAATCCAGGGCATGCATAATGACAACAAAATCATCCTGTGGAACCTGTCCAGGCCAAGGCATTTGGTACAAATCCACGCTGAGGTATTAACTCAACACTGTCAGATGTGGCCACTAACAATTATATCAGCAAGTGGGTAGACCAGTGTAGAAATATGTGGTCTCTCACTATGTTGAAATGTGTGAAGTGTCCTATATCTCAGGTCCAGTTATCAGGTCCATACATCAGGGCTGTCAGTTATGCCCTTTCCTGTCCATTATTTAAGTAATGGACATCACAGATGACATACACATCCTGTGTCCAAACAGTTGCCTGAAGGAATACAGATTGTGGGCAATCATAGTTCATAGATTCATAGGTGTGTACTAGGCTAATGCCTTGGAGCCTTTACAAACCTAGCCCATAGGATTACCCTGGCATCATGCCTCCCAACCTTAGTTCCCAGTGCCTCTGTTGAGTAGAGCCATGGGAGTGATCCCCGGGGTGAATTTTCTATTTCCCATCCACTCATCAAGATTTCTCTTGAAGAGGGCCAGTGAGATGCTCTTTTTAACATGTATGGGAAGTCTATTCCATAGCATGGACAGTCTCTGGGTTATGAAGCTGTCTCTCCAGCACATTCTTTTGATTGTGGTAATGAGGCTGAGGTCTCTGGAGCATGTGGTGCTGAGGGATTGGGATTTCTTTAGATGTAACAGAGCTGGGTCAGACATGGCTTTGTAAGTCAATCAGAGATTGCCTCTAAGTAGGCGACATGAGACAGAGAATAGTTGGAGTTTTTTGAGTCTGTCCATATAGGACAAGTGTTTAAGGCCTAGGATCCTCTTTGTGAGGTACTTTTGTGGCCTCTCCAGTTATTGCAGGTGTCTAGTAAGGTACATGCCAACTGGGGCATTGTACTCGATGATTGGCCTAATGAGGGAAGAGTAGAGTGAGACAATGACTTCTTTCTTCTTGGATGCAAAATCCTTAGTAATGAGATGTGCCACATAGAAAGACTTTCTGACCACAGCGGCAATGTGGTGGTCAAAAGAGAGGTTGCTGTCAACCTGTGTTCCCAGATCTCTTATAATGCCTTCTGTGTTCAGTGGACTACCATTGATGTGGTAATTCATGGGAACTGGGTTTTTCCCAAAGGGAATGACAATACATTTTTTGGCGTTGAGCTTAAGGCCATGGTTCTGACACCAGTCGTTGGTCTCAGTGTGGCCTTTCTGTAGGATGTCAAGATCACTTGGGGAGCTAATAATGGCTCCCAACTTGCAATCATCTGTGAAGTTTGTCATCCAGTGTCCCTTCATGTTGGCCTGGACTTCTGAGAAGTAGATACCAAACAGGAGATTGAATCCAACTGTGATATTAGTATAATACAGAAAGTATCAGTCAACTAAAGATTGCTGCCACAGCCTTGATACCACCTGTAATAAAACATGGGGTGATTTGTTACATCAGGAAAGTGAACATCACATCATATACTCAGACCTATAGGTATGTGACCTGCATCCTAGGGTAGATGGTAAGCGGAACAGCCACATAGGTTTATAGGTTCATAAATGATACTAGGCTATTGGGCTCCTAGCCAAGAATTTTGCCCATTTTCCCTCAAAGTCAGCACCTGTTTCCCCTGTCCAGAGGGGACACAGGTGGGATCCCAGGGGTATAGTTTCTGTTTCCCATCCAGTCATCCAGGTTCATCGTAATGAGGGCTAGAGGGGTACTATGTGACATGGACAGGGAGTCTATTCCTTAGATGGGGGAGTCTTTGGGACACAAATCTATCACACCAAGTTCTATTAATGTCACAGACCAGGTTAAGGCCTTGCGTGCAGGTTGCATATGTGGAGTTTGACTTACAGATATGCAGCAACCCCATCAAGGCTGGCTTTGAGATGGCCTTGTATGCCAGACACAGGCCACATCTGAGCAGTCTGTATGAGACTGAGTAGAGGATATTTGTTTTAGACCCTGGATTTTTCTGGTCAGGAACCTCTGTGGTCTCTCCAGCTGCTGCATGTGCTTGGCAAGGAGCATCCTGAAGGGGGCATTGTACTCGATAATGGGTCTGATAAGGAAGGAGTACAAGGATGTTATGACCTCCTTCTTCCTTGATGAAATACTCTTATTTATGAGATGGGCCATGTAGATAGCCTTCAGTACAACGGAGGCAATCTGGTGGTCAAAAGTCTGGTTGCTATCAACCTGGGTGCCCAAGTCCCTCACGACTGATTGCATGCTTAGTATGTTGTTATTAATGCGATAATTAGTGGGGATGCCATTTTCCCCAAAGGGGATAATGACACATTTCTTGGCATTCAGTTTGAGGCCATGCTTCTGGCACCATTCATTAGTTTGGGTAAGGCCCTCTTCTCTTCAGGGATGTTCACATCACTAGGGGAATTTAAGACAGCTCCCTACTTGCAATCGTTCTGCAAACTTAGTCTGCCACAGACCACTGATTTTGGCTTGCATGTCAGAAACATATATCCCAAACAGTAGAGGCCTCAAGATTAATCCTTGGGATACATCACTAGCTACAGGTCTACTACTAGAGGTGGCTTCCCCTACTTTGAGTGGGTTCCATCAGTGAGTCAGTTAGTTTCCCATCTGGTAACATACAGGTTGATGCCTAGCTGGTAGACTTTATCTATAATCCCAAGTGGGGAATAGTATCGAAGGGGCATATGGTTGATGCATAGCTGGGAGAGTTTATCTATTATGCCTGAATGTGAATAGTACCAAAGGCTTTGGCTAGGTCAAGGTAGGTGATGTGCACCATCTTCCCCTCATCCATGGCTTTGTTGACTGTTTCAAAGAAGTCAACCAAGTTTAACAGGCATTATCTCCCCTTGACTAAACTAAACTGTGTAGGGTCAAGCATTTGGAGATTGCCAATGTCCTTGTTTATAAGTTCCATGATAATGTGTTCCATGGCCTTGCAGATCAGGCTAGTTAGGCTGATGAGCCTATAATTGCCTGTGTGAGTGGATGCTCCACCTTTGTGTAGAGGGATGATAGTGGCACTCCTCTGTTCAGCTGGGATGAAGTCAATGTTCAGGCTTTGGTTGAATAGAGTATCTAATGGAGCTGAGAGCTCATGCCTGAGTTAATGTAGGATACTGCCAGAGATGTTATTGGGTCCCATGGAGACTGTATTTTTTGCCTTTGAGAGGGCATTAAAGACCTGCTCCCTAGTGATGAAGTGAGGGGGGACAAGTGCTGGGGATGTCCTGGTATACTGATGGGGAGACAGGGGGGATGAAGTCTTCACTGAACCTGTCGGCCAGCAGGTTGGCTATATCTCTGGCATTTGTGTATTTGGTGTAATTGAGCACCAGTTCAGAGCAGAGTTGGGTGTTACCTTTATGATTGCAGGCATATGTGAAGTGGGCCTTGTGATTGTCCTTAGTGGATGTGGCCAATTTGGACTCGAAGTTAGCCTTAGATGATTTCACCAGTGACCTTATTTGCTTGTTCAGACAAAGGCGAGATTGTTTCCAACTTACCACCTATTCCTTCTTGGTCCTGGACAGCAATTTTTTTCCTTTTATTATAGAGTTTGTTTATTGCTGCTGTCTACCAGACAGGTTTACTCTTCCTTGAGGAAGATGATTTGGTCCTGTTAGGTATTTCTGAGTCCATACAGCTATATAGGTGCTTATATAGCTTTGTGGAGTAGCATGTAGTACATCCACCAGCATGTAGTCACAGTGCTGACTACTTCCTTCCATGCAACACAAGTACTGAGTATGTGAAGGACATCCTAATCAGAGACCATAATACCTCTGAAGTTCACAGCCTTCATCACACCAATAACTGAATACAATGCACCCTTCTGCATGTACCTCCCTACACATCTTCCACTGATGTGTAACTGAAGTGTGCCACCTTTGACACAGTGAGCTGTCACACATCTTATTGGACATTCCTAGGTATTCTTTTTGTGGTGTAATCATTACTGTCTGATGGTGTGGAAACTCCATCAAATTGTTATACCAAATGCATGTGCGCTACCTGTTCTGGTGATGCACAAAGTACATATATAGGTGTTTGACAACATTAATGCCCTGGATAACATTCATGACAGTGTGGATTGGGATATATACAGATATATATATATATATATATATATATATATATATATATGTGTGTGTGTGTTGTGCCATGCACACCAGTCATCGAGCCTGTATTGCTCATAATGTTGCACACCTATAGTAGTGTCCCTTCTAACACCTCCAGCAGATGTTACAGTGCCAGGACAGTGTGCATGATTACCCTCATAGAGTACGGACATGTCATAACACTTGTGCAAGTGTGTTTGTGCAGAATCATCTCTGATCACTCTAAATAACATATGTTATGTCAGAGGCATGGAATTACTGCTGTTATTATTCTGATATTGTCTGTAATTGTTGTTGGTGCTTTTAATGTTGTCTGTAAGCCTTTATCTGTGTCCCACTTGCTGAAGACCTGTGCTGAGATTAGTCAGGCAAATCACTTTGCACAGTTTCACAATATGCACCCTTCCCCAATTATATATCAGATCCCGGATTGATGTCCTCTGCATTATTCATGTAAGGATGCTTTTTGACGTCTTCCTCTTTGTTATGTCACCTTGGGGGACAGTCACATAATATACATTTTCACTGTGCAGTCCCTACTGTACCATATTGATATGTGACTGGTGTTGCTGCTACAACCATCTTCCATTGATATACCCTCATCTGCTCTACATTAGGCTATTTCACCTGCCCTTTTTCCCTCTGTTCATTCCTACAATTCATCTGTGTGTCCCTATTCAATACACACACTTTCCTTGAGTGTTTATTTTACATGGCAGTCCATGTACCATTACAGGTCATTTACACAACTTCAGTACAGAATGCCAGGAATGGGTCATTACAAAACTCTGCACTGAGTGTTTGGACCATATACTTAATATCCATACCTCTTAACTGTCCAGATTTTCACAGAATGTCCAGAGGTGTTCCTTATCAAATCTGTGGCTTTCTGAAATATCACTGGGATGATGTCAGGACTGATGTGACTCAATATTATATACATTTGAGTCTCATACTAGAAAACCTTCAGAACATGTATCTTAACATAAATCCCTGGTTACAATAGCACATTTCTAGAGGGCAGCTATCTCAAATATGACCCCATTTCTGGGTCATTGTCCCTGCATTATGTTGGCCTTTGTCCAGATGTCTTGTACTAAGAAATTGACAGCTATCTGTAAAGCCCTGATGATCATTGTGGCATTTTGCACAAAACTGCGGACTGTCAGTGCTCTAATTTAAACAGGAGTGCTATCCATGTTTGCTTACACTGTTTCCTGGCCAGCATCGCCTTTGCCAGCCACAAAAACTTGCTTAAACATGGTGTGTGGCATGAATATGCAATGTACACTGTTGCTCGCCATGTAACACTGTACACACATGTAAACTCTGTGTAGGCTTTGCACAAAGCCTCCATGGAGTTTATTGAATTCTGGGGATTGTTATAGGCTTTGCACAAAGCCTGCACGGAGTTTATTGAATCCTGGAGATTGTTATAGGCTTTGCACAAAGCCTGCATGGAGTTTATTGAATCCTGGGGATTGTTGTAGGCTTTGCACAAAGCCTGCACGGAGTTTATTGAATCCTGGGGATTGTTATAGGCTTTGCACAAAGCCTGAACAGAGTTTATTGAATCCTGGGGATTGTTATAGGCTTTGCACAAAGCCTGCACTGAGTTTATTGAATCCTGGGGATTTTTATAGCCTTTGCACAAAGCCTGCATGGAGTTTATTGAATCCTGGGGATTGTTATAGGCTTTGCACAAAGCCTGCATGGAGTTTATTGAATCCTGGGGATTGTTATAGGCTTTGCACAAAGCCTGCATGGAGTTTATTGAATTCTGGGGATTGTTATAGGCTTTGCACAAAGCCTGCATGGAGCTTATTGAATCCTGGGGATTGTTATAGGCTTTGCACAAAGCCTGCATGGAGTGTATTGAATCCTGGGGATTGTCATAGACTTTGCATAAAGCCTACACAGAGTTTATTGAATCCTGGGGATTGTTATAGGCTTTGCACAAAGCCTGCATGGAGTTTATTGAATCCTGGGGATTGTTATAGGCTTTGCAGAATGCCTGCATGGAGTTTATTGAATTCTGGGGATTGATATAGGCTTTGCACAAAGCCTGCATGGAGTTTATTGAATCCTGGGGATTGTTATAGGCTTTGCACAAAGCCGGCACAGAGTTTTTTGAATCCTGGGGATTGTTATTTCTGTGTAACAATGTGAGCAGCTTTAAAACAAAGCAAAGTATTTTGTACTGTTAGTGTAAAGCTTGTCAACCATGCAAATCTCTGTATAAAATGAGTAATATTTTCAAGACTTACAAATATTAAACTTTCTTGTTAATTAAAAAAGAGAGATATAAAGTAATTTTTCAAACCCATGCCAAAAACTGTAAAACTGAAACAAAACATTATAAGCATTATGGTGAAATACTTAAAGCATCTCACAGGATACCCAGTAGCAGACCTCACCCACATCCTCTCTTCAAGGAAATTGTAAAAAATGTTTTCAGCAGTAATTCTATTTAAATAATGTTCGTAAATACACTATTACTGAGAAAAATATTCCTTACTGTTGCTGGTGGTACTTGCTTTATATTGTATTTCGTAACTTCTGTTTTTTTTTCACTGTGTTAATAGTTTGGGGTGCAGGGGGTAGCAGCCCCCTTGATATATGCAGGTATTACCAACTGTAACTAATAGAAGTCATAAGAAGTATTTTCCTTAGCAATTATCTTAGATAATGTCAGAAAACACACTATTACTAAGGAAAATATATCTTACCAGTTGTATGACATAATACTGCAAGCATAATTCATAAATTCTTCTTCTCCTTTCAACTTCTTCTGTTAGGGGTCGCCTCAGCAGATCATTAGTCCGTAGAACAAGTGGTATTAGTTTTACAGTGTCAAGCTGCCAGCCTGGCACCCAACCTTCCTCAGAAGGCACACACAAGGACACACTCATACCTAGGGCCAATTTAGAATGTACAATCCACTTACAGCATGCCTTGAAAATGTGTGAGGAAACCCATGCAAATACAGGGAAGACATGCAGACTCCACACAGAAGGCACCCCAGCTGAGAATCGAACTGGAGAATCTCTTGCTGTGAGGTGTCAAAGCTAACTGCTACACCACTGTGCCACCTTCAAGCATAATTCATAATTAAAAGAGTAAAGTTTCATGGCTGTCAATCAGACAGTGTCACTTATGTCAAGACACACCCACACTTGCACAAAAACGGTGTGGAGTGCTTAAAAAAAGCTGTGGCCATTATTGCAGGATACTGAAAACAGAGTTCTTCAGTATTTAACCCAGCTCCAATATTGATTTGTACACATGGCCTGTATTTTTCCATATAAGGGAAATATTACAAATAATATTTTGCAAATTTTACATTTTTTTCCAGATAGACGTTAGGATGAATTGAAAAAAGTTACTTTTATTGTGTGTGTGTGTGTGTGTGTGTGCGTATGTGTGTGTGTGTGTGTGTGTGTGTATGTGTGTGTGTGTGTGTGTCTGGGAGGTAGCAGTAGGAGGGGTATGTTAATAAGGTGTGTGTGAATGAGTGAATGTCCATGAGTGCGATAGGGTGGGTAGATGTGTGTGTGTGTGTGTGTGTGTGTGTGTGTGTGTGTGTGTGTGTGTGTGTGTGTGTGTGTGTGTGTGTGTGTGTGTGTTGGGAGGGGTTGTAATGACTGTGTGAATGCTTGAGAGTGTGGGTGGGTGGGTTGTGGTGGCTGTCATACCTCCACATACCGCTAGACTAATGAACAAAGCTCCATACCTATCAACTTTACAGATTTTCACATAATGCCCAGATTTTTGCCCCATATTTTTGGTGTGTTTCTTATAAAATAGTGCTTTTCTCGCAAATTGTTTATAAATCATTGAAGGTTGAAGTCAGAACATAATGATAGACATTTGAGTTTCAGACTTCATGCCCCTCAGAAAAATTCATGCTAATGCAAAACCTATTATTCTGTCATCTTTCTAAGTTTGTAAGAGCAATATTTAAAAAGTATCCCTATTTTTGGGCCTTTGTGCCCCCATTATTTATGGCTTTGCCCAGATTTTCTGTTCTAAGTGGTTGAGAGGTATGCAAAGCCTGTAACACTAGCCACCAGGGAATACATTAAATACCTGGATCAAGGGAAAACATGAACCATCAGGGATACATTAACTATATGGATCACACGAAAACACTAGCCACCAGGGAATACATTAATTATGTGTATCAGGGAAAACACTAGCCACCAGGAATACATTGACTAAATGGATCAGGGGAAAACATTAGCCACCAGGGAATACATTAACTTCATGGATCAGAGGAAAACAGTAGTCGCCGGGAATACATTGACTAAATGGATCAGGGGAAAACACTAGCCACCAGAGAATACATTAACTAATTGGATCAGATGGATATATTAACTACATGGATCAGGAACAACACTAGCTACCATGGCTATATTAAGTACATGGATCAGGGAAAACACTAGCCACCAGGGATACATTAACTGCATGGATCAGGGGAAACCACTAGCCAACAGGGATAGATTAACTACATGGATCAGGAGAAAATAGCAGCCACCAGGGATACATTAATTGCATGTATCAGATATTAGTCACAAACGATACGTTAACTGGATGGATAAGGGGAAAACGCTAACCACCAGGGATAGATTAACTACATGGATCAAAGGTAAGGAGGGAAATGACATCAGAAGTTTATCAGCTGTTGCTTTTAAAAAGAGTGTTTCTGTAACTTTTTAAACTTGTCTGAAGAAGCTCCTGCTTTGCAAGAGTGAAAACGGTCTTATTAAAATACGTTAATACTGCACCTTCTTTTGCCGTAGTTCCTTAGGGCTTGCCAGTCGCTTATTCACATGGATCAAAGGGAAACACGAGCAACCAGGGAATACATTAACTACATGGAGCAGGGGAAATGTCTAGCCACCAGGGATATATTAACTATGTGGGTTTGAGGAAACACTAGCCATCAGAGATAATCTCTAATGCTGAGCCGGCAGTTACACGTAAATGAGATGGGGTGAAACAACACACCACCAAGGAAACTGACATAATGACACTTGCATATAACAATAATGGGATGGAAACACTAGACAACACGGTTAACTTCTCATGCTATAACAGTAGTTACACATAACAGAGAAGAGGGGAGCGACACTAGCCACCAGGAATAACCTGTCATGCTGAAACAGCACTTACACTTAACAGGGATGGGTGGAAACCACTAGATACCAGGGATACCATTAACCAGAGTGCCTTAAAGACACTAAAGGGGAACTGAACCCAGCATTCTTGCCACAATAAACCTCAGCATTAATCCACTGAACTAAATGAGAAGTTAGCACACAAAGTTTCTCTCTCTCTATGTATATATATATATATATATATATATATATATATATATATATATATATATATATATATATAGAGAGAGAGAGAGAGAGCGAGAGAGAGAGAGAATGAATGAATTTTGGCCATTGTTTCATGCCTACAACAGTTTATGATACATGAGGGGGAGGGACCGAAACAGTAGGATTACATTTCAACCACCTTGCAGAATAGAACTAAATCTCAGAACATTGGCACATTTGTCTCTTTAAACCTTAGAATGATGCTTGGCTAACAGTTTTTGTACTAATATGGAGTATCTGAAGTAAATGAAGTGTTAAACTCAATGTCTGGCGTTAATTATTAACTGAATTCATCCATAATTTATGAGGGCTGAAAAAAGGAGACATTGGTGACATTCTGACAAAACGGGGACACGTATGTGTATAGTGGTATACTGTGTGTGTGTGTGTGTGTGTGTGTGTGTGTGTGTGTGTGTGTGTGTGTGTGTGTGTGTGTGTGTGTGTGTGTGTGTGTGTGCATATTGTATATGGGAGAGTGATTGGGGGGGGGGTGTCTTCGATGAAACAATGTGGCCACCGCCACTGTTAACTACCACAGAAAGTGTTAGTCTGCACTTGTGGTACCTTAATGCCGGTGTTAATGTCTTTATGAAATCTATGGATTATGTTTTTGCAAAATTCTTTAATCTGACCTTCCAAGTGTTCCAGATTTTGTGGAATGCTCCACATTTAAGGCAAATAACTCACAAAGTTCCACAGTTCCACATTAAGAGTTTTGGCTCCACTTTGCACACTCTAATTTGCTCATATACCCCCAAAACAGCCAATCAGTATACAGTTAATATGAACCAATCAGAGGTCGACTACTGATGCAAAGTGAGCCAACCAGGAGATGCAGAAAAATAAACAATCAGTGAGCAGTTTCTGAGTGACAGTTTTCATGCTATTCTATTGCAGGGAGCACTTTACTTTTTTGTGAATTTAAGGCAACAATGGCTTTTTCTTTAGGAGGACAGCAGCATTAGGGTTCAAGGAACCTGGGAGGCAACTCCCAGATATGCTCTGAGTTAGTGCAAAATGACAAAAAATACACTGAACACACAGTCATTGTCAACATCCTTGCAGAAAGGTTTAGTGCAAACTCCCCCCCTTCCCCCCCAAAAGAGCAAATGTCTGTCCCTACAGAGTGTAGCCTTCCTGAGATCACAGATGCACAGGTAAGAGCTGCCCTCTCCAAAGCAAAAAACACAGCATCACTGGGACCAGACGGTGTCTCAGGCTGTGTCTTACATGAGCTCCAAGAAGAACTAAACCCTCATATAAAGTCACTGTTCAATCTCAGCCTTACTACAGGATATGTACCCAAGGAATAGCGCACAGCAACAGTGGTCCCGCTCCACAAAGGTGGTACCACAACGGACCCCGGAAACTATCGCCCTATAAGCCTGACTAGCCTGGTCTGCAAAGCTATGGAGCGTATCATCATGGAAATCATAAACAAAGACATTGGGAACCTCCAGACACTGGATCCTACCCAATTCAGCTTTGTTAAGGGCAGATCTTGCCTCTTGAACCTGGTCGACTTCTTTGAAACAGTTACCAAAGCCATAGATGAAGGGAAGGTAGTCCACACAGCCTACCTAGACCTCGCAAAAGCCTTCGACACAATACCCCACTCGGGCATCATAAATAAGCTCACTAACTTAAATATCAACCCCTATGTCACAAGATGGGTTGCAAATTGGCTCAGGGATAGAACCCACATGGTCAGAATAGCAGGTGCCATGTCAGACTCTAAACCAGTTACAAGTGGCATCCCACAAGGCTCAGTCCTGGGGCCTCTCTTGTTCGGTATATATTTCTCCGAGGTACAGGCTAACACGGGTGGACTATGGCTGACTAAGTTCGCAGATGACTGCAAACTGGGTGCCATAATCGACTCTCCAGCTGACACAAGCATCCTCCAAAAGGGTCTCACAGAGATGGATAACTGGTGCCACAGCCATGGCCTAAAGCTAAATGCCAAAAGGTGCATAGTCATCCCCTTTGGGAAAAACAAAGTTCCCACAAATTACCACATAAGTGATAATCCATTAAGTACAGAAGAAGTAATTAGGGACTTGGGGACCCAAGTAGATAGCAATCTCTCCTTTGACAATCACATTGCCAAAGTGGTTATAAAGACCTTCTATATAGCCCACCTTATCACGAAAGGGTTCACATCTAGATCAAGAGAGGTCATTGTGCCCCTCTACTCATCACTTATCAGGCCCATAATTGAATACAATGCCCCATTTGGGACGTACCTTACCCGACACCTGCAGCAACTGGAAAGACCCCAAAAGTACCTCACCAAGAGGATCAAGGGAGTCAAACAGATGCCCTATGCAGTTCGGCTGAAGAAGCTCCAGCTCTACTCAGTTGCGTACCGCCTACTCAGAGGTGATCTGTGTCTGACGTATAAAGCCATGTCCAACCCAGAATTAATGGACATGCTCCACCACAGGAAATCCAAATCCCTTAGAGCTACATGCTCCAGGGACTTGGACCTCAGCACAGAAATAAATAGGACAAGCTGGAGGGACAGATTCATATCCCAGAGGCTCCCCTCACTCTAGAACAAAATCCCAATGCATGTTAGGCAGAGCCCCTCACTGACCCTCTTCAAGAGAAATCGGAATGAGTGGATGGGAGATCATAAATTTACCCCTGGGATCTTTTCTGTGCCCCTGCTTGACAGATGTACAGTAAACTAACCTTAAAAGGGCTACCTTCTGTGACCTACTATACAGTGGCACAGTCAACTAATCTAAAAGGGTGGTGAAAGCCAAACACACTCTGGCTAGGCTTATAAATGCCCTAGGGCAGATAGCCTAGTATTAACCTATGAACCTATGAACCTATGAAGAGGTTCCGGGCATCAATGATTATTTTGGCAGCCAGCAAACTATTGGGGACTGCAGCAGTTCATCTTCAAGCAAGGATATTTGTTTTGTGGAGCAGAACCGAAGTCCAGTAAAATGTGCAAGCCAGTACTCACAAAAGTATCTGTGATTTCTTCTCTGGGGAAGTATATTTTTTGGCAGTGTACCTTTGGCAGAAAGTAAGTGCCTAATTTTTTAGTCCAAGTTTTGCTAGAACAGCGGAGAAAGAAATAGGCACAATTTTGTATATTTTTATAGTTTGTGCTCTACAGGATAGTGGAGCTCTTCTGCATATTTGGTAGAGGTAAACAAAATTCTGGCAGCTCAGTGGTTTTTTAGAGTGGTAGGGAAATTCTATCAGGTCTTTTTTTCTCTCTCCAGTGTGCATTGTCTGTAGGAAGGCAGAAAGGTTTACTAATAACTTACAATGGTATAGCCAGGCACACTCTTTGTACTCTACTGAGTACATTTTTTTTGAGCATCACATCAATATATTTTTTAAGATCAATCGATGTTTATAACTGTCTTAATGAATGCCTTTAACAACAGGTACAATGCTGCTAATCTAAAAACAACAGTTTTAATAGTTTTGGGGGAAGAGCTGGAAATGTTACTTACATTTATTAAGTGCTGGGGGGGGGGGGCAGCATTTTGAGAGATGTGTCTATTTTCAAGTGATAGTCGTCCAAGGGGGCTAGTACTAAGAGCTTGTGAGTACAAGATGAAATTTGCTTTCTACACCCCTGATAACTTCAACTAAGAGGTCACATAATAAAAAATATTAAGTTACTTTAGCGAGTAATATGATTCAGTATCTACTTAACACTGAATGGGTGATAAGAGACCTTGGGACCCAGGTGGACAGTAGTCTCTCCTTTGATAGTCACATCGCCACAGTAGTCAGGAAGTCCTTCTACGTGGCACACCTCATCATAAAAGGGTTCTCACCAGGAAAAAAGAGGTCATTGTTCCCCTCTACTCGTCACTCATTAGACCCATTATAGAGTACAATGCCCCTTTTGGAATGTACCTCACAAGACATCTGCAGCAGCTGGAAAGGCCACAGAAGTACCTCACAAAGAGGATTACTGGCCTCAAACAAATGCCCTACACTGACCGCCTCAAAAAACTCCAGCTTTACTCCGTAGCATATCGCCTACTCCAAGGTGATCTCTGCCTACCATATAAAGCTATGTCAAACCCAGAGCTATTGGACATGCTACACCTGAAGAAATCCCAATCCTTGCGAGCTACATGCTCTGGGGAACTAAACCTTTTCACCACAATAAACAGGACACACTGGAGGGATAGATTCCTGTCCCAGAGACTTCCTATACTCTGGAACAAGCTACCCATCTATGTCAAGCAAAGTTCTTCATTAGCACTCTTCAAGAAAAATCTTGATGAGTGGATGGGAAATAGGAAATACACCCCGGGGATCACTTCTGTGTCTCTGCTGGACAGTGGCACAGGAAAATAACTTTCTTGGGTGGCTTAAGCTATGGTACCTTGCTGGCTAGGCTTACTTAGGCCCTTGGGCTGATAGCCTAGTACCTACTTATGAACCTATGAAGTCTTTTTGTGTATTATAGCTTATTAGTGTTATACAGGATAGGGAAATTCTCTGCTGTGGATTTGGTGGTGGTGGTGATGGTGGGAGGATTCTGGCAGCTTAAGTGCTTTATATTTTTGCAGGGCTGCAGCTCAAGCTCTCCTTCCTGTCTGCAGGAGGGCAAAACAAATTACTAATAACTTAACTAAGAGCTCACAGGATGATGAGTCACTTTATACTTACAAGAAATGTTTATGTAATAATATGATACATTATTTACTGTGAATATCTATTAAAAATGTTTTAAACCCAGCAACTGGGGATTCACAAGCCAGTACATTGTCATGCTGGTCCCTAGCTCAGATGAATGGGGAGGGTTACATCAGGAAGGGCATCCAGTGTAAAACTTTTTGCCAAATGACATATGTGGACAACTCAGATTTCCATATAGGGTCAGTCGAGGCCCGGGTTAACAACAACCATCACCAGTACTGTTATCCAACAGGGTGTAGGTGGAAACTGGGCTAATATTGGCCAAAGGAGAAGCAGAAGAAGAGGGGGCAGGCATGCCTGAAGACAGGAAGAAAGGAGGAAGGTTAGGAGTGTGGTAGTGAGGATAAGAACTTTGAATGTTGGCAGTATGACTGGTATAGGAAGAGAGCTAGCTGACATGATGGAGAGAAGGAAGGTTGATATATTGCATGTGCTAGAGAGCAGATGGAAGGGGAGTAAAGCCAGGTGTATCGTAGGTGGGTTCAAATTGTTCTATCATGGTGTGTATGGGAGGAGAAATGGGGTAGGGTTATCCTGAAGAAACAGCATGCCAAGAGAGTTTTGGAGGTGAAAAGAGTGTCGGATAGAGTGATGTTTATGAAGCTGGAAATTGATGGTGTGATGATGAATGCTGTTAGTGCATATGCTTCGCAAGTTGGGTGTGTGATGGATGAGAAAGAAAAATTTTGAAGTAAGTTAGATCAAGTGGTGGGAAGTGTACACAAGGGTGAGAGAGTGGTGATTGAAGCAGATTTCAATGGGCATGTTGGTGAAGGGAATGGAGGGGATAAGGAAGTGATGGGTAGGTATGATGTTAAGGAGAGAAATGCAGAAGGTCAGATGGTACTGTATTTTGCAAAAAGGATGGACATGGCTGTGGTGAATATGTATTTTAAGAAGAGGGAGGAGCATAGGGTGACATACAAGAGTGGAGTAAAAGGCACACAGGTGGATTATATCCTATGTAGGAGAGCCATTCTGAAGGAGACTGGAGACTGTGAAGTGGTGACAGGGCAAGCGTAGTTAGGCAGCATAGGATGTTGGTCTGTAGGATGACATTGGTGGTCATGAATGTGACACTGCCACACCAGCTATCTGGAATTTTGTAAATAATCATATGTCATTTGTGAATATTATTATGATTCATATGTTTGTCTTACAAATGTAAGAAAACTATATATGTGTGTATATTAAACTAGTGGTGCAGAAGTGTGTGCTGAACAGGATTTGTACAGTACTGAGCTTCAAGGATGTGTCCATAGTGTACCCTACTGGAAAAGAACTGAAATGTATATAGACTATATACCTGTGCAAATGTATATTTTAATAGTAGAAGCAGAAACTTAGAGTTAACCTGCAAAACTTCAAAAAAATAAGTTAAAATTAAAGTGTTTTACAATTGTGTTATCTGTCAGATTCAGTGAAGCAGACACAATGTCTAGAGCTAGAGGTTTTTCTATTGTCTTGGACAGAAGTAATTACTAGGTCTAAAATGTAAATGTGTTTAATTGTTTTATGACTTCCTGTTCTGAGAAAGCATCTGAAAGATATGTATTTTTAACAGAGCTGTTATTTTCTGTTAGCCTGGGAACAGAAGGCAGGTGACAGAGTGATGTCATCCAAGCTGGCCCAGCAGTAATGTTTGATATTAATTTAAAAAATCTCTCAGAGAGAGACTTTGCATTTTTGTATCTTGTCTTGGAACTAGAAATATCCACTCAGCACTTTTGTCTGCATGTTGTCTGTAAATAAGACTTAGGGCATAGTATCTTTTAGATATAGATAGGAATATAGTAAAGATTAGTTTAGATATTTTCTGTATTTATTTGAAACTGTCCTGCAATGTTGTTTTAAAAAATTACCTGTGATTCTGGACTCTGAAGTAACTTGTTTGTTTTCTGAGTATTGTCTTATTCTTTTATTATTTATTATTAAACATGTTTAAACCTATCTTTGTGGCTATTTGTTAGACATATTTAAGCTCTTAGATTACTTGCATATGTTTTTGGTGACACTGTACACACTATTCCAATAACCTTGCACTTGGTCAGACTACCATTTGGATTAATAGTAACATTACACAGTAGGATTGGACACCCTTTGTAAGGGACATATAGTAGCTGATAAGTAGGGGGTGTTGGCAGTGATAACTACCTTATAGTCTGGGCAGAAGGGGGCATAGCTAGTAAACCTGTGCCAGCCTTCCCTCAGGTGTCTCTGTGTGACTTGGACAGGGGCATGAAGCACTGGTTGGACAGCAAAGGTGATGGAAGTCTTGGCTTGGCCCCTCAGCTGAGATCTTAACCCTATAGCTGTGCCAGATGGGAGTCTTAATGGGGATCTGGAGAAAGAGGGATAAACCCGCCCCAGAGTGACTGTGATCTTTGTGTGCCCTTAAGGGAAATTGCACTTTACTGTGGTGTACTTGTCTTCTTTGCCAACCTCTTTCTCTGTATACTTTCCTGTACTTCCTCATTCCACCACCATGTCTCCTTGTTGTCCTTCCTCTGTCCAGATGTCATGCCAAGCACCTGTCTAGCTGTCTCCCTTACTAGCTCTGCTGTAGTTACCCAGCTATTTGGTAACTCTTCACTGCCACCCAGTGCCTGTCTTATCTCCTCCCTGAACTCCACTTCACAATTACCCTTTTTCAATTTCCACCATTTGATCCTTGGTGCTGCCCTCACACTTCTCCTCCTCTTCTTGATCATCAACGTCATCCTACAAACCACCATCCTATGCTGCCTAACTACACTTTCCCCGGTCACCACTTTACAGTCTCCAATCTCCTTCAAACTGGTCCTCCTACATAAGATATAATCCACCTGTGTGCATCTTCCTCCACTCATGTATGTCACCCTATGCTCCTCCCTCTTGTTAAAATATGTATTCACCACAGCCATGTCCATCCTTTTCACAAAATCCACTACCATCTGACCTTCTGCATTCCTTTGCTTAACACCATACCTACCCATCACTTCCTCATCCTCTCTGTTCCCTTCAACAAAATGCCCATTGAAATCTGCTCCAATCACCACTTAACCCATATTGCCATATGACCTGTAAATCCAGCACACTTAATTCCTTTTTTATAACTTTTAAACTATCAGATATTAAAACAATAATCAATTTCTGTCCTATTTTCATTCTTTTTATAGGTGCAGTGATTATTCTCCAGTACACTTAACTTTCCACTCCTCATAATTTCTTGAGGCATTTTAACATCACAATTGCTCATATTTTTCCTTAAATTACTATTAAAATCACCCACCACTATAATGCCCATATTTACACAAACATAGTCAAGAATATTTTTAAACATCATTCTCTATCTTTTTTTGTTACATGTGCATATAAAGCTATAATTCTATACGCATATTTTTCCAATTCATGTCTATTACTGAATTTCAGCATAGTTTATTTTAATGCTTTCTTGAAATAATATACATATGCCCGAGCATGTTACTTTACCCATGTTCCAAACTGCCACACCATTCCAAAGTTTTTCAGTTTGTGTTCTTTCTTCATCTGTTAATAATCTGATATCTTATAAAACAATAATATGTGCATCTACTACAGCACCCCATTGTAATATACCTATTCTCTACTGCAGCACACCATTGTAATATACCTATTCTCTACTACAGCACACCATTGTAATATACCTATTTTCTACTTCAGCACCACATTGTAATATACGTATTCTCTACTGCAGCACACCATTGTAATATACCTATTCTCTACTGCAGCACACCATTGTAATATACCTATTCTCTACTGCAGCACACCATTGTAATATACCTATTCTCTACAGCAGCACACCATTGTAATATACCTATTCTCTACTGCAGCACACCATTGTAATATACCTATTCTCTACTGCAGCACACCATTGTAATATACCTATTCTCTACTGCAGCACACCACTGTAATATACATCTTCTCTACTGCAGCACACCATTGTAATATACCTATTCTCTACTACAGCACACCATTGTAATATACGTATTCTCTACTTCTGCACCCCATTCTAATATACCTATTTTCTACTTCAGCACCCCATTGTAATATACGTATTCTCTACTGCAGCACACCATTGTAATATACCTATTCTCTACTGCAGCACGCCATTGTAATATACGTATTCTCTATTGCAGCACACCATTGTAATACACCTATTCTCTACTGTAGCACACCATTGTAATATACCTATTCTCTACTGTAGCACACCATTGTAATATACCTATTCTCTACTGTAGCACACCATTGTAATATACCTATTCTCTACTGCAGCACAGCATTGTAATATACCTATTCTCTACTGCAGCACACCATTGTAATATACCTATTCTCTACTGCAGCACACCATTGTAATATACCTATTCTCTACTGCAGCACACCATTGTAATATACCTATTCTCTACTGCAGCACACCATTGTAATACACCTATTCTGTACTGCAACACACCATTGTAATATACCTATTCTCTACTGCAGCACACCATTGTAATACACCTATTCTGTACTGCAACACACCATTGTAATATACCTATTCTCTACTGCAGCACACCATTGTAATATACCTATTCTCTACTGCAGCACACCATTGTAATATACCTATTCTCTACTGCAGCACACCATTGTAATGTACCTATTCTCTACTGCAGCACAGCATTGTAATATACCTATTCTCTACTGCAGCACACCATTGTAATATACCTATTCTCTACTGCAGCACACCATTGTAATATACCTATTCTCTACTGCAGCACACCATTGTAATACACCTATTCTGTACTGCAGCACACCATTGTAATATACCTATTCTCTACTGCAGCACACCATTGTAATACACCTATTCTGTACTGCAACACACCATTGTAATATACCTATTCTCTACTGCAGCACACCATTGTAATATACCTATTCTCTACTGCAGCACACCATTGTAATATACCTATTCTCTACTGCAGCACACCATTGTAATATACCTATTCTCTACTGCAGCACACCATTGTAATATACCTATTCTCTACTGCAGCACACCATTGTAATATACCTATTCTCTACTGCAGCACACCATTGTAATATCCCTATTCTCTATTGCGGCACACCATTGTAATATACCTATTCTCTACTGCAGCACACCATTGTAATATACCTATTCTCTACTGCAGCACACCATTGTAATATACCTATTCTCTACTGCAGTACACCATTGTAATATACCTATTCTCTACTGTAGCACACCATTGTAATATACCTATTCTCTACTGCAGCACACCATTGTAATATACCTATTCTCTACTGTAGCATCCCATTGAAATAAACCTATTCTCTATTGCAGCACACCATTATAATATACCTATTCTCTACTGCAGCACACCATTGTAATATACCTATTCTCTAGTGTAGCACACCATTGTAATATACCTATTCTCTACTGCAGCACACCATTGTAATATACCTATTCTCTACTGCAGCACACCATTGTAATATACCTATTCTTTACTGCAGCACACCATTGTAATATACCTATTCTCTACTGCAGCACACCATTGTAATATACCTATTCTCTACCGCAGCACACCATTGTAATATACGTATTCTCTACTGCAGCACACCATTGTAATATACCTATTCACTACTGCAGCACACCATTGTAATATACCTATTCTCTACTGCAGCACACCATTGTAATATACGTATTCTCTACTGCAGCACACCATTGTAATATACCTATTCTCTACTGCAGCACACCATTGTAATATACCTATTCTCTACTCCAGCACACCATTGTAATATACCTATTCTCTACTGCAGCACACCATTGTAATATACCTATTCTCTACTGCAGCACACCATTGTAATATACGTATTCTTTACTGCAGCACACCATTGTAATATACCTATTCTTTACTGCAGCACACCATTGCAATATACCTATTCTCTACTGCAGCACACCATTGCAATATACCTATAGGTTCATAGGTAGATACTAGGCTATCTTCCCTAGGGCATTTATAAGCCTAGCCAGAGTGTATTTGGCTTCCACCTCCCTATTAGATTAGCCTACTGTGCCTGTGTAAAGTAGGTCACAGAAGGTACCCTTTTAAGTTTAGTTTACTGTGCCTTTGTCTAGCAGGGACACAGGAGAGATCCCAGGGGTGAATTTGCGATTTCCCATCCACGCGTCCAAATTTCGCTTGAAGAGGGTCAGCGAGGGGCTATGTCTAACATGAATTGGGATTCTATTCCAGAGTGAGGGGAGCCTCTGGGAAATTAATCTGTCCCTCCAGCATGTCCTATTTATTTTTGTGCTGAGGTTTAGGTCCCTGGAGCGTGTAGCTCTAAGGGACTTGGATTTTTTGAGGTGGAGCATGTCCATTAATTCTGGGTTTGACATGGCTTTGTACGTCAGGCATAGATCGCCTCTGAGTAGGCGGTAAGCAACTGAGTAGAGCTGGAGTTTCTTTAGTCGAGCTGCATAGGACATCTGTTTGTAGCCCATGATCCTCTTGGTGAAGTACTTTTGGGGTCTCTCCAGTTGCTGCAGATGTCGGGTAAGGTACATCCCAAAAGGGGCATTGTATTCAATTATGGGCCTGATGAGTGATGAGTAGAGGGGTACAATGACCTCTCTTGATCTAGATGTGAACCCTTTCGTGATAAGGTGGGCTATATAGAAGGTCTTTCTAACCACTTTGGCAATGTGATTATCAAAGGAGAGATTACTATCTACGTTGGTCCCCAAATCTCGAATTACTTCTTCCTTACTTAATGGATCACCAACTATGTGGTAATTTGTGGGCACCTTGTTTTTCCCAAAGGGGGTGACTATGCACTTTTTAGCATTTAGCTTGAGGCCGTGGCTCTGGCACCAAGCATCCGTCTCTGTGAGACCCTTTTGGAGGATGCTTGTGTCAGCTGGAGATTCGATTATGGCCCCCAGTTTGCAGCCATCTGCAAACTTTGTCAGCCATAATCCCCCCGTGTTAGCCTGAACCTCAGAGAAGTATATACCGAACAAGAGAGGTCCCAGAACTGAGCCTTGTAACTGGTTTGGATTTGGACATGGCACCTGCGATTCTGACCATGTGGGTTCTATCTCTGTGCCAGTTTGCAACCCATCTTGTGATATAGGGGTTGATATTTAAGCTGGTAAGCTTATTTATGATGCCCGAGTGGGGTATTGTGTCGAAGGCTTTTGCGAGGTCCAGGTAGGCTGTGTGGACTACCTTGCCCTCATCTATGGCTTTGGTAACTGTTTCAAAGAAATCAACTAGGTTTAAGAGGCAATATCTGCCCTTAACAAAGCCGAATTGGGTAGGGTCCAGTGTCTGAAGGCTGCCAATGTCTTTGTTTATGAGTTCCATGATAATACGCTCCATAGCTTTACAGACCAGACTAGTCAGGCTTATGGGGCGATAGTTTCCAGGGTCCGTTGTGGCATCACCTTTGTGGAGTGGGACCACTGTAGCTGTACGCCATTCTTTGGGTACATATCCTGTAGTAAGGCTAAGTTTGAACAGTGACTTAATATGAGGGTTCAGTTCTTCTTGGAGCCCATGTAAGACACAGCCTGGGACATGGTCCGGTCCCATAGATGCTGTGTTTATTGCTTTGGAGAGGGAAGCTTTCACCTGTGCATCTGTGATGTCAGGGAGGTTACATTCAGTTGGGATAAGCATTTGCTCCTTTGGGGAGGAAGGGGGGGAGAAGTTTGCGCTGAATCTGTCTGCCAGAATGTTGGCTATGTCTGTAGGTTCGGTATATTTTGTACCGTTATGCAACAATTCAGAGCATATCTGGGAGTTTCAGCCCATGTTTCTGACATAACTAAAGAAGGCCTCGTGATTATCTTTAGTGCCTAGGGCAATTTTTCTTTCAAAACTGGCCTTTGATGATTTTATGAGGGATCAAAGTTTCTTGCTAATACTGATCAGAAATGCCTTCCCTTTTTGGGATTTTGCTCTGTCATGTAGTAGCTTCCTCCTTCTGTTGTATAGCTTATTTATGGCAGGGATCCACCAGACCGGTCTCCTGTTTTTGGAGGAGTGAGTCTTGGTTTTATTTGGGATAGCACGATCCATGCATTCCTGTAGGTGCTCATAGAATGCATTTGTAAAAGATTCTGCGGATTGGGCTATATTATCCTCTGGCCCAGGGGCTTTGAAGGATTCCACCTCAGTCTTGAGAAGTGCAAAGTTGGATTTGAGAAATTCTTTACAGTGATTTCCTTGGCTGGGGGTGGGGACGGGATATGGATGTCCAGGGAAATTTGTTTATGGTCTGATCTTACCAATGAGGGGTTTATGTCTGGTGTGGAACATAGAGTCCCCATGTTGGTGATGACCAGGTCCAATATGCTGTTCCCTCTTGTGGGAGTGGTGACCAGTTGTTCCATTGCGTTAGAGTTTATAAATTCAAGGAACCATTGGGCGAGGGTGTTTGGGCTTGAGTAGTTTTCCCAGTCAATGTTTGGGTAGTTGAAGTCACCCAATAACATACTGTTTGGAGAAACCTTCATATTCTCCAGTATTCTCAGGAATGCCAAGTGGGGTTCCTGTAATAGGGAGGGTGTTCTGTAGCAGGCTATTCTCTACTGCAGCACACCATTGTAATATACTATTCTCTACTGCAGCACACCGTTGCAATATACCTCTTCTCTACTGCAGCACACCAATGTAATATACTTATTCTCTACTGCAGCACACCATTGTAATATATTTATTCTCCACTGCAGCACACCATTGTAATATACCTATTCTCTACTGCAGCACACCATTGCAATATACCTTCTCTCTACTGCAGCACACCATTGTAATATACCTATTCTCTACTGCAGCACACCATTGCAATATACCTATTCTCTACTGTAGCACTCCATTGTAATATACCTATTCTCTACTGCAGCACACCATAGTAATATACCTATTTTCTACTGCAGAACACCATTATAATATACCTATTCTCTACTGCGGCACACCATTCTAATATACCTATTCTCTACTGCAGAACACCATTGTAGTATACTTATTCTCTAGTGCAGCACGCCATTGTAAGATACCTATTCTCTACTGCAGCACACCATTGTAATATACCTATTCTCTACTGCAGCACGCCATTGTAATATACGTATTCTCTATTGCAGCACACCATTGTAATATACCTATTCTCTACTGCAGCACACCATTGTAATATACCTATTCTCTACTGCAGCACACCATTGTAATATACCTATTCTCTATTGCAGCACACCATTGTAATATACCTATTCTCTACTGCAGCACGCCATTGTAATATACCTATTCTCTATTGCAGCACACCATTGTAATATACCTATTCTCTACTGTAGCAACCCATTATAATATACCTATTCTCTACTGCAGCACACCATTGTAATATACCTATTCTCTACTACAGCACACCATTGTAATATACCTATTCTCTACTGCAGCACGCCATTGTAATATACCTATTCTCTACTGCAGCACACCATTGCAATATATCTATTCTCTATTGCAGCACACCATTGTAATATACCTATTCTCTACTGCAGCACACCATTGTAATATACCTATTCTCTACTGTAGCACTCCATTGTAATCTACCTATTCTCTACTGCAGCACACCATTGTAATATACCTATTCTCTACTCCAGCACATCATTGTAATATACCTATTCTCCACTGCAGCACACCATTGTAATATACCTATTCTCTACTGTAGCACTCCATTGTAATCTACCTATTCTCTACTGAAGCACACCATTGTGATATACCTATTCTCTACTGCAGCACACCATTGTAATACACCTATTCTCTACTCCAGCACACCATTGTAATATACCTATTCTCTACTGTAGCACTCCATTGTAATCTACCTATTCTCTACTGAAGCACACCATTGTGATATACCTATTCTCTACTGCAGCACATCATTGTAATATACCTATTCTCTTCTGTAGCACTCCATTGTAATCTACCTATTCTCTACTGTAGCACCCCATTGTAATATACCTGTTCTCTACTGCAGCACACCATTGTAATATACCTATTCTCTACTGCAGCACCCCATTGTAATATACCTATTCTCTACTGCAGCACACCATTGTAATATACCTATTCTCTACTGCAGCACACCATTGTAATATACCTATTCTCTACTGCAGCACACCATTGTAAGATACCTATTCTCTACTCCAGCACATCATTGTAATATACCTATTCTCTACTGCAGCACACCATTGTAAGATACCTATTCTCTACTGTAGCACTCCATTGTAATCTACCTATTCTCTACTGCAGCACACCATTGTAATATACCTATTCTCTACTGCAGCACACCATTGTAATATACCTATTCTCTACTGCAGCACACCATTGTAATATACCTATTCTCTACTGTAGCGCTCCATTGTAATCTACCTATTCTCTACTGCAGCACACCATTGTAATATACCTATTCTCTACTGCAGCACACCATTGCAATATACCTATTCTCTACTGCAGCACACCATTGTAATATACCTATTCTCTACTGCAGCACACCATTGTAATATACCTATTCTCTACTGCAGCACACCATTGTAATCTACCTATTCTCTAGTGTAGCACACCATTGTAATATGCCTATTCTCTACTGCAGCACACCATTGTAATGTACCTATTCTCTACTGAAGCACACCATTGTGATATACCTATTCTCTACTGCAGCACATCATTGTAATATACCTATTCTCTACTGTAGCACTCCATTGTAATCTACCTATTCTCTACTGTAGCACACCATTGTAATATACCTATTCTCTACTGTAGCACACCATTGTAATATACCTATTCTCTACTGCAGCACACCATTGTAATATACCTATTCTCTACTGCAGCACACCAGTGTAATATACCTATTCTCTACTGTAGCACACCACTGTAATCTACCTATTCTCTACTGTAGCACAACATTGTAATATACATATTCTCTACTGCAGCACACCATTGTAATATACCTATTCTCTACTGCAGCACACCATTGTAATATACCTATTCTCTACTGCAGCACACCATTGCAATATACCTATTCTCTACTGCAGCACACCATTGTAATATACCTATTCTCTACTGAAGCACACCATTGTGATATACCTATTCTCTACTGCAGCACATCATTGTAATATACCTATTCTCTACTGCAGCACAGCATTGTAATATACCTATTCTCTACTGCAGCACACCATTGTAATCTACCTATTCTCTAGTGTAGCACACCATTGTAATATACCTCTTCTCTACTACAGCACACCATTGTAATGTACCTATTCTCTACTGCAGCACAGCATTGTAATATACCTATTCTCTACTGAAGCACACCATTGTGATATACCTATTCTCTACTGCAGCACATCATTGTAATATACCTATTCTCTACTGCAGCACAGCATTGTAATATACCTATTCTCTACTGCAGCACTCCATTGTAATATACCTATTCTCTACTGCAGCACACCATTATAATATACCTGTTCTCTACTGCAGCACACCATTGTAATATACCTATTCTGTACTGCAGCACACCATTGTAATATACCTATTCTCTACTGCAGCACACCATTGTAGTATACCTATTCTCTACTGCAGCACACCATTGTAATATACCTATTCTCTACTGCAGCACACCATTGTAATATACCTATTCTCTACTGCAGCACACCATTGTAATATACCTATTCTCTACTGCAGCACACCACTGTAATATACCTATTCTCTACTGCAGCACACCACTGTAATATACCTATTCTCTACTGCAGCACACCATTGTAATATACCTATTCTCTAGTGTAGCACGCCATTGTAATATACCTATTCTCTACTGCAGCACACCATTGTAATATACCTATTCTTTACTGCAGCACACCATTGTAATATACCTATTCTCTACTGCAGCACGCCATTGTAATATAACTATTCTCTACTGCAGCACACCATTGTAATATACCTATTCTCCTCTTAAGAGTTTTCATTCTGTTCACATTTAAAGCTAATATTTTCAGTTTTTAAGAACAGTTAGTATAATAAAACGTGTATCTCTTTCCTTTCTTATTTTCTCTAAGCATTATGTTTTTGAATTTTCTTTTCCTTTCTTTAACCCTTTTCCCTATCAAAGTCTTTTTATTTCTTACTGTGCACCAATCAGCTTCTTCCTCACTTGTCTCCTCTTTTTCTTTTTCCTTGTTACTTTCTTTAACTTCATGTACAACCTCTTTATCAGTCACATCTTTTGTACATTTTCTTGTATAACACATTCTACTATCTCTTTATCCTGTATAATTTCATTTTCTTGCACATTCATTTCACATTCTAGCCATGAATGACTAGTATTGCCACATTTTTTCACTTTAAATCACACTTTTTGCATTATGCCCTGTTTTGCCACATAAATAACATATTTTTATCACATTCATTGATTAAATGATAAAATTACCACAAAAATAACAAGTTTTTGGTTGACCCCTGTATTTCACAAAACCCCTGTTACCATGAACATCAGTAATACTAGATACATGCATAGCATTATCATTTTTCATTTTCAGTATTACTCCACATTCCCATCCCCCAGTCCGTAGTCCTCTTTCATCATATGTTTTTGTAGTGTCTGTTACTTCTTTACATATAGTTAACAAATGTTCTTTCAGTTCTTTTGCTTCAACTTCAGTTCTAAATTGGATCATTAGTCTTTTTTTTTGTTTGTCCGTAAAATGCTTGCATGACATATTATGAGCATGAATAACTATTTTTCTTTTGTTCATATGCATCTAAAAAATGTTCCATAGCCTGCACATTCTCAAATATCAAGTCACAAACAGTCTCTTTATTAATTAAAATGAATGTTCTTAACTCTTTTCTTTTGACACTCAGAGGTGCTATGACAGAGTCCTGAACCTTTACCTGTCCAAACTTTCTTCTTTTTACAGCTCGCATGTACTGTATACTTCTTTTTCGTTTCTTTTATTTCTTCTTTCTTCTTTGCTCCTTCTCCCACAGTTTGTGCATGAGTTTTTGTCTCTTGAACTTTTTCTGGCACAGTCTTTTCTTTTCCTTTTTCCTCATGATGTCACTCCATGAAATTGCTGCCTCACTTTCTGGTTCACTTTGGTTTACCATTTCTTCCAAATAATCATCCCACAACCCTCCTGATTGGAGGGTTGTAATTATGCATTTCTCAGTGGCTACTGTCTCTCCTTTAAACAATCTTCTCTGAAAGTTTTCCTCTGAATCCATCTCTGTTACAAATACAATCTCCTTTTCTTCCAATATCACTATTTTTCCTGCATCCACATCATCAGGAAAAAACTTCTGGTTGCAGTTCTACCATTTCAACTATATTTTCATCAGCCTTCATTTCACTTTCAGCCACAGCTGAATCAGCCATATTTTCTTCCTGTTCTTCCTGGCTGTATCCATGCCAGGACAGGAAACAGGAAGTTAGGATGTGTAACACACAAATCCTTCCCCCCAACTACCAAGAGTAGGGGAAGTTTCTTAATGCCCTGGCCAAATTTCCCCTAGAAGTATTAGCCTGGTAGGACTAACCTGTTCAACAAGGGATAAAAAATAAGAACATAAATAAAAACTAGTTGTTGCAGTAGATGTGTTACTAAGTGAAGTTGTAGATTCTAAGTCTGACTTCCATGTACAAAGGACTAGTAACAAGCCTTCATCTAAACACAGTACTGTACATATAACAAAGAACTAATTGCCATTTGTCCCAATTAGTTTTAATGCTCTAGAAAAGGACATATAGCCAGGTACTGTACATTTAATAACAATATTATACCTGTAAAATAATTAATACCTTCTGTTAAACAAAGTGTATGTTTATGCCAATAGAATGTGACAACTCTGAGTCACTAGCTGTTATAAGTGTAGAAATTGGTTTCAATCATTATGTTGATACCAAGACACAGAAAACATGATTACATTGGTAAAATGCAATATGTTTACAAACATAAAACAACTAGTAAGCAGAAAATTAATATGATGTGTGTGTACATGGAAAGAAAATAAGTAAAAGTAACACAAATAGAAATGCAGAAAATTTTGGATAAAGTTTTACATTCTGTAGCCATTGTTCCCAGTTTGTCCCATGATGTAATCACTGGAAAGGGCTTTCTTCAGTTTAAAGAACTATGAAGGATATATGTGGGGGGAGGCAGTGCAGTGGTGTAGCTATTAATATTGTCACATTACAGCAAGAGGCTCTACAGTTCAACTCTCACCTGGGGTGCCTTCTGTGCAGAGTCTGCATGTTCTCCCTACACCTGTGTGTGTTTCTTCCAGCTACTCTGGTTTCCTTGCACATTCCAATGACGTGCCTGGAGCATTTCTCCTCAGGCCTCTACTAAAAATAGGCTCAGTCCTAGTTGGACTTTCCCAGTCAACAAATGTTAAATAAATAAATAAATAAAATCAAAATAAATAAATACATAAATAAGATTAGAAGACATGAAGGGGGGCAAGATTTGACTCTGGGTGAAGAGTTATATAAAACCACTACCGAGTCTTTTCAAAAACGTTCTGTTAAAATACTGAAGAAAGTTGATGACAGGGACTATGAGTATTGCCAAAAGACTCCTGCAGTTTAAGATATAAAATAGATCAGCATACATACCAACAAAGAAAAGCCTCTAGTTAAGGAGGGAATGTGTTTTTATTGACATCGATTTCTTTGAATGCCATTCCACTGAAAATGTTTCACAAAGGGCACTTTTAGCAATAGTGGAGAATTCCATTTACTCCACTATAGTGTAACTACGGAGTTGGTATATTTAATTTCAAGGTGTAGAGTGTGTCCAAGAATATGGAGTTACAGGCGGACTGCAGGTGGACTTGTCCCCCCTGCAAAAAAAAAAGATAATGTGAGGTTCATTGATGGTGGTTTCAGTGAAATATTTTTGCTAAAATAACATTCAGCAAAAGTGTTGTTGATCTATCAACATTAATCTGTTAAAAGAAACAGGAACTGAGAAAAGGGCATGTAGGCCTCATACTGGAAAAATAAAATAAGGAACCAGAACAGCCTTATGCTTTTTCATGCTATACCAAAGCAGAAAGCCATCCAGAAGCGGAAGTAAGACTCTGAGTGACAAGCAGGTAAAACTGATCCTGGGGAAGAGAAAGGAAATCTGTCAGTATGTCCGATGGAAGAACATTATTGTCAGGAGTTGGTCTTGGTATACCTACAGGTGGCTGAGTTGAAATTCCCTAAGCATCAGTTCTCTGAAGCACAAGACTCAGAGGATAATGTTAATCATTACAGAAACACTGACAGTGCAATCTAAGTGTGCATCAGCAATAATTCTTTTCCTTTGTGATATTTCGCTCTTCTTCAGGTTGGTGCAAACTTAGATTGGTATACATACTTCAGCAAATATGTGTGGATGTGTGTGTGTGTGTGTGGGGGGGGGTTTGCCTGCCTATAAAAAACACTTGCAGTTTAGTATTTTGGCCTTTGGTATTTCAAGCATTAGTTTTCAGTATTTCTGATGCCTGGGGTTTTGTTATTTGGTGTTTCACTGTAGAGTCATTGGCTTCCACAGATGATGATCTAGATAACAGGGAAAGGCTTGTACCCATATCTTAAGAAGAAGAGGCCACAGCCTTCACTTTGTGTCAGGATTTTTAATGAAAAGCTGACTTATCTGCCCTCCAGATAAAACATGTCTATTTAAAGAAGCCTAAGTGGAAGGACAACATCCTAAGTAATGGTAGTAGAACATGGGGGGAGTAGATAGGGAACAAAAAGAACAGAACAGATTCATCATGTACCCTTATGTCAAGCCACGGAATTACTTCTATGTAGAATAATCAAGGAGAAGAAACAGACACTGAGTAAAGTGGATCTATGTCAGAAGTTTGAACAACCACATTACTGAAACTGAGAAAATCAAATATCAGAACATCAAACCACCTTTTCCTCTACAAGCTGGCATCACAAAAACAGTATTTTTACAGGGAGGCAAGCCCCCTGAACCCCCACACCCCATGCCTGCTACATATACAAACTCTAATATTGCTCCACATCAGGGAAAGGGCAAACACTGACCCCCAAAAAAATACTGGTTTGCAGAAGACAAGCTGATTTGCTGTTCTGAGATTCAATCTTCTTAGATTTGATAATGTGCTCATTCAATTTTCTGATACAGATTTGGGAAAGTTATTAATTTGCTAACCTTTTTTCAACACTTCTAATAAAATTAGTACATTCATCCACAATTGAGTCATCATTTAGGAATGGACAAACAAATGTGTCTGAATGAATTGCAATGGGCATTATGGCTGCACTGGTGACATTTAATAATGCCCATCACTATAACCTGGTAATTATTGATTATGCAACAAAATTTTCTGAGACAATACTGCTGTGAAGACCTAATGCAAAGACTATAGCAAATCCCGGTATATGTGAGGCAGAGCACCTCGCTGGCCTTGTTCAAGAGAAATCTTGACCAATGGATGGGAGATCGCAGATATACCCCAGGGATTACCTCAGTGTCACTGCTCGACAGAGGCACAGCAAAATAATGGGTATAGTTCCCCATACTAAAGGGGTGGCGTAAGCCACAAAACTATGGGCTAGGCTTGTAAATGCCCTCGGGCAGATAGCCTAGTATGAACCTATGAACCTATGAAATTAATTAGCAATGCTCTTTAATAGGGAACAAATTCCCTGAGAAATTCTTACTGATTAAGGCACCCCATTCATGTTCAACATAATATATAACCATTGCCAGTGCTTTAAAATGAACCAGATAAAGCCATCAGTATACCATCTCTTACACAGATGGACAAGTTAAGCACTTTAACAAAACTTTAATGTCCATGTTGTGAAAGACTTTAGTGATAATTGGGAAACATGAGTCCCACTACTGGTATAGCCCCTGCTTGCTATAAGAGAAGTACCCCAGTCCTCATCTGGCTTCACACTATTTACATATGACAGACATCAGCAAGGCTTGCTAAATATGACAAAAAAACATGGAAGTAGGAAAACTCCATCTTTAAAAGTGTAAGAACAGGTTCAGAACTGTGACGCCTGTAGTAAAATAACATAAAGATAAAGCATGGCAGACATAAGAGATAGCATATAAAAGAAATGCTTCTTTGAGAGAGTTTAGAGTAGGAGACACGTTACTTGTATTTGTACCCACTGCTGAAATCAAGTTCCTTGCAAACTGGCAAGACCCTTTTAAAATAATAGAGGTAGTAAGTGAAGTCATTGTAAGGTTAAATAGTTCGTAAAAATGAAATCAGAACAGCTGTATCAACTAAATATTCTGCCAGAGTTTCTGTGGTAAGTATGCTTGCAGAAATTAAGGTTCCCACAGCAAAATAGAGGAGAGACTATTAGGAAGCAAAAAAAAAATAAATCGATGTACTCAGCAATAATTACATGGTCTCAGAGTTGTCCAGTAAAACCAGTTCAGTTCAATTCAAAGCATAACCTGTGCCTGGGGACAAAGTTCACTTAAAAGTATATCAAATACCAAAGTCATAGATCCAATGAGTTAGGGATAGAGCAGGAAAGGTTCTTAAACTTGACTTTATAGAAGGATCAGAGAGAGTGAAAATTTCCCACTGTACTGGTACACAAGCCTAATGGGTCATTAAGATTTTGCAGTAATTTCAGGAAATTAAATAACACAATAGTGGTATATATACCACTTCTGGTATCCCTTGTAAAGATGCTACTAGTCTCGTGGAACTAACCCGGTCAACAAAGGGTAGTTAGATAAATACACTTACATTTGATTCAAACTCTATGCTCCAGTTGGAAAACTTCTTGTGAAAATGATAAAGGTTAGTTTTTTTGTTCACTTCAGATTTACCAAAGGCTATTAGCAAATTCCACTGACTCAAATTCTAGGAAAAAGTAGCATTTTCCTCACCTGATGGACTTTTCCATTATAAATAACTTTAAGGTCTCTGTTGCAATATTTGAGACGTTAATGGACAAAATTCTTAGACCCCATACCAGATATGCAGACAGATACCTGGAGGATGTTGTAATATTTTCTGAAAAGTATGAGAAACAGTTTATCAGACTCCAAACCATTTTAAACTCTCTGTGCCAGGCTGAACTGATAGCTAATCCAGCTAATTATAACTTAAGGAGGTCAGCAATTTGGCCTATGTGACAGGCGATGGGCTTGTGAAACCACAGGCTTTAATAGTGGAAACAGTGCAAAACTGGTCCACAGTAACCACTAAAACAGCAAGTGAAAGCTTTTCTGAGTAGTTATTATTAGGAGTATCCTCCTGATGTTAATAGTACTACTTGTGCCCTCACTGACCTAACCACAGCTAAGACTCCAGTTAAGGTAAAACAGACACATGCAATGTAACAAGCCTTTAGACACTTGAAGAACATGCCTCACTCATATTCATTGGTCTTGTTTTTTAGAAATAATTCCGGGGACATACAGATTCCTCAGAAGTAGACACAGGTGCAGTTTTGTCTCAGGTTGTAGAAGATAAGGAACACCCTATTTGTTTGTAATTCTAGGAAGCTTAGTTATGTCATTGCAGATAGAAGGATAGTACTTAACCATTAAGTAGGCCCTCACTCATTCCTGGGATTGGGGAATATGCCCTTACACTGTGTTTGTAAGATCTCAAAATTAGTAGGGCTTGCCCCTCCTTGCAAAAAACATTGTTTTTATTTGTTTTTTTAAGTTTAAATATTGCATCCACCAAGGCTGTCTATATATCTATATCTATATCTATATCTATATCTATCTATACACATAGTGTGTCTTTGTGTGTGTGTGTGTGTGTGTGTGTGTGTGTGTGTGTGTGTGTGTGTGTGTGTGTGTGTGTGTGTGTGTGTATATGGATTCACTTTATATCCTCGAAATACTGAAATATCACAATTCAGTATTTCGAAGCTATAAAGTCGAATTTTTGAAACCACGAAAACTCAGAACTGTGAAATACAAAATCTCGCACATCGGAGATTTTCAATCTCATGTTTCTACTGCACACACACACACACGCGCACACACACACACACACACACACACACACACACACACACACACACACGCACACACCATCCTCCCCACACACAAGCTCTCTACTACATAAAAGCAGGGGGGTAAACACCCCTGCATGCAGCCCCCCCACCCCCCCTACTTAAATATTCTCACTCCGAGGTCACACTACACACAACCACACACAAAACACCACCACACAAGCTACATTCTCCTTGCACACACACATCACAGCAACAAAACACACTGACAGACACCACAGCCCCTACCCAAAACCCTTAAAACACACACACACTTACCTTACCTGAATCCATAACCACAGCGAAACCTCAGAAGCGCAAAATTCAAAACTACCAGTATTCGAGGTTTTGAATTTCACGCTTCTGAGCTTTCACTGTTTTCAGGATTCCACATTATGGGCTTGAAATGCTGAATTTCAATATTTCAGTATTTCGAGCTTCTAAAGTGAATATATATATATATATATATATATATATATATATATATATATATATATATATATATATATATATATATATATATATATATGTGGGTCTACCTGATAACACCAACACGTGAAAACAGTGACAACGAAATGACCGACACCACAAAACCGAAAGTTCAAAAACACGAAACTTCACATGCCCGACAAACCACAATCCCGACAATCAACAAACAAAACAAATCCCCCATCCAAAAAGCACACACACACAACACAAGCACACCAAAAACCTTACAAACCTACACTAAACCTTACATACACAACTATCTATGCACTAACCTTAACACAAACCCTAACCCTAAGGTCCGCCACTATCGCACACTCACCTAACCCGCGCCCTAACCCTAACTCACTTAACCCACCCCTAACCCTAACCCCACACTTACCTTAACATGTTGGTGTTCTCAGCATCGGGATTTTCAACTGTCGATCATCTCCATTGTCGATCTTCTGGTATCGGTGATCTCGTCGTCGGCGTCTTGCAGTTTCGGAATTATCAGGTAGACCCATATATATATATATATATATATATATATATATATATATATATATATATATATATAAAAAACATATATATATATATATATATATATATATATATATATATATATATATATACACATATACATATGACTAGTGTTTAGTCAACTGCCAGAAGTACAGGGCTGTTTGAATTCAAATAAGTTTAGTGAACAGATATTTTATAGGTTCATAGTTTCATAGGTTTATAGGTTGGTACTAGGCTAAAGGCCCTAGGGCCTATACAAGCCTAGCCATAACAATTCCCTGGATATTTATCCAAACAATATTTACTTCTCTGGACCCCTGTCTAGCAGTGCGACTGACATGATCCCTGGGGTGAATTTCCTATCTTCCATCCAATCATCAAGGTTCCTTTTGAAGAAGGCCAAGGAGGCACTCTGCTTGACATGTATGGGCAGTCTATTCCAGAGAATGGAGAGTCTCTGGGCCAGGAACCTATTCCTCCAGCATGTTTTGTTCATTGTGATGACAAGGTTTAGATCCCTGGAGCATGTGGCTCTGAGGAATTGGAATTTCTTTAAGTGGAGCATGTCCAACAGCTCAGGGTTTGACATAACCTTGTATGTTAAGCAGAGATTGCCTCGGAGTAGACGATATGCCACAGAGTATAGCTGGAGTTTTTTTAGATGGTCAGCATATGGCATCTGCTTTAGACTGTGATTGTTTTAGTGAGGTATTTCTGTGGCCTTTCCAGCTGTTGCAGATGTCTTGTTAGGTACATACCAAATGGGGCATTATACTCTATAATGGGTCTAATGAGGGATGAGTACAGTGTGACAATGACCTCCTTTTTTCTGGATGAAAAGCCCTTAGTGATGAGGTGTGCCACATAGAAGGATTTCCTGACTGTTGTGGCGATGTGGTTATCGAAAGTGAGACCACTGTCCACTTGTATCCCTAAGTCTCTCATCACACTTTCGATGTTTAGTGTAATGCCACCTATATGGTAATTCATGGGTACATGTTTTTTTTCCAAAGGGGATAACTATACATTTCTTGGCATTAAGCTTGAGCCCATGGCTCTGGTACCAGGCATCTGTTTCTGTAAGGCCCTTTTGTAGAATATCCACATCATTAGGGGATTCAATAATGGCTCCCAGTTTGCAGTCATCTGCAAACTTTGTTAGTCGGAGTCCCTTAATGTTGGCCTGTACTTCAGAGAAGTAGATGCCAAACAAGAGTGGTCCAGGACTGAACCCTGAGGTACTCCACTTGTCACTTGTCTTTAGCTGGATTTGGAGTCAGCTACTTTTACAATCTGGGTTCTGTCAGTAAGCCAGTTGGCAACCCATCGAGTGACGTAGGGATTTATGCCCAGCTTAGTGAGTATATCTATGATTCCAGAGTGGGGGATGGTGTTGAAGGCCTTGGTGAGGTACACATAGGCTGTGTGGACTGCTTTACCCTCATCCACAGCTCTGGATACTGATTCGAAGAAGTCAATCAGGTTCAGGAGACAAGATCGGCCCTTCACAAACCCAAACTGGGTGGGGTCCAGTGTTCAAAGGTTGCCATTGTCTTTGTTTATAAGTTCCATGATAATGCGTTCCATGCCCTTGCAGATCAGGCTCATCAGACTGATGGGACAGTAGTTCCAAGGATCCAAGTTGGATCCCCCTTGTGGAGTGGGATAACTGTAGCTCTGTGCCACTCAGTGGGCACGAAGCCTGAGGCGAGGCTATGATTAAACATGACATTTAGGTGAGGTGCCAGTTCATTTTGTAGTTCATGTAGTACACAGCCTGGGATGTCATCTGGTTCCATGGATGCTGTATTCTTAGCTTTGGAGAGTGCGGTTTCTACCTGTGTGGCCGGGATTACTGGAATTTGGCAATCTTTTGGTATTGAGATGGGCCCTTTAGGGGATGAGTGGGGGGATGAAGTTAGCACTAAATCTATCTGCCAGGATATTGGCAATATCCTTGGGATCAGTATATTTAATGTTATTCTGTTGAAGCTCAGGGCAGATCTGAGCATTGCCATTTAGATTCTTGACATAACTATAGAATGCCTTGTGGTTGTCTTTGGAATCTTTGGCAATTTTATTTTCGTAACTAGCTTTTGAGGATTTTATGAGGGACCTCAGCTTCTTACTGAGGCT
This sequence comes from Protopterus annectens, assembly GCF_019279795.1. Lineage (NCBI taxonomy): Eukaryota > Metazoa > Chordata > Ceratodontiformes > Protopteridae > Protopterus > Protopterus annectens. The sequence continues at coordinate 411,573,709 of NC_056740.1, read as the reverse complement.
GGTGAGGGAGTTTTTTGCATCCTGGGATTTTCCTCTTTTCTGCAACAGTTTCTTCCTTCTGTTGTATAGTTTATTTATAGCAGGGGTCCACCAGATTGGCTTCCTTTTTTTGGAGGAAAGCATCTTATTTCTATTTGGGATGGCAAAATTCATGCACGAGTGGATGTGCTCATACAGTGCCTTAGTGTAGGACTCTGCAGTCGAACTTTCAGACCCCGTCTGCATGGGTGTCATGAAGTTTGTCACTTCTGAGTACAGTAGCATGAAGTTGGCTTTGGAGAAGTTTTTTAAGGAGGTTTCCTTACTGGGGGATGGGACTGGGATGTGGATGTCAAGGGTGATTTGCTTATGGTCAGATCTGACCCGTGAGGGGGTGACCACTGGTGTGGTGCATCTATCTCCCATGTTGGTAATGACCAGGTCTAGGATATTGGAGCCCCTGGTGGGACAATGGATTAGCTGATCCAAGGCATTGGAATTTATGAATTCCAAGAACTGTTGGGAAAAGGAGTTGGTACACGAGTAGTTTTCCCAGTTAATGGCAGGGTAGTTGAAATCACCCAGTATTAGGGTGTTTGGTTGTATCTTAATATTTTCCAGTATATTTAGAAAGGTGTAGTGAGAATCTTGGGGCATGGTGGGGGATCTGTAGCAAGCTGCAATATGGATTGCAGTCTTACCTAGTGTTAGTTGCACCTGGAGAATTTCAGATGCATTGTGTTGGGCAACTAGCCTGGAAGTGTGAATATCCTTGGTGAATATGGACACTCCTCCACCTTTAGTGTTTCGGTCTTGGTTTTGTGGCCGAAATGTGTGGTAAGAGTTTTAGCCTGGTATTGCAGGGGTGCTCTCTGGAGCCTTGAACCAAGTCTCAGTTACTGCACAGATATCGATGTTCTCCATTTTTAGGAGTGTCTCGAGAGAGTGCATTTTGATGTTTAGACTTCTAGCATTGAGTAGCATTACCTTCAGATTTGGCAGGCTTGTATCTGTCACGGTGATGGTTTTGTTCTTTGAACCTTGCCTAAAAACGGCACTATAGGGGTGGCAAGGGCTTTAGCTAGTAACCTGAATCCCAGAGGTGACAGGTGCAGACCATCTCTGGCAAAGCATCGTGGTTTGTCGATCATGTCTTCCCAGGTAGACAGATACTGGATCCCCTTTGAATGACACCAGAAGCTTAGCCAATTGTTGAAGTCAGTCATTTTGTCCTTATACTGTGCTATCATTCTGGGTGAAGGCAGGATGCTACTCAGGACTAGGGTCATACCTGCCTGAGCCACATGATCCGAGAGCTTCCATGTCTCTTTTCATGTAGTCCAGGGAGGTATGTCTCAAGTCATTTACTCCAGCATGGACAATGGCAGAGTCGTATATGTACTTGTTGTGGAGTGACTTGAGTGCATGCATTATGTGGCAGATCCTGGCACCAGACAGGCAACTGACTGTAATTTTCTACTTGTTCAGCCTGGTGAGTGGGACATCAGTGTGCCTGACTATAGAGTCACCTATGACTAAAGTGTTGGGTACATTGTCTTGCCTTAGGGGCTGTTGTTGGGTGGCGCACTGGTGTTGTGAGCTATGTGTCACTTTGGTTGTGACTGGTGCTTGTTTGCGTTTCAGCTTCGGAGGTCCTTGTTGCTTGGGCAGGTTAATGTTAAGGGCCTCTGCATATGTGGGTTTAGTGTTGCTATGTGTGGGTGTTGATGGTGTGGGTTTTGAAGGGCTATGAGTTGCTTGAGGTGTAGTGCAGGTGTTTACCTTCTCCTCTTGACTGTCTAGCACAATCTTGGCCGGAGAGAGCTTTGCTTCCAGTTTGGCTATATAAGTGCATCTCTCGCAGGTTGTAGTGTTGGGTGGTAGGAGGAGAGGGTTGTCTGTGTACATGAGGCAGTTGCCGCATTGCCCCAGTATGCCCAGATTCACCAGGTGGACAGGAGAAATCACCGGAAACTGACCATTGAACATGCCTGTTTAGGTGCTTTTTTTTATAAGGTTTAAGAGCAGTTTTCCCTTACCTTTGCAAGGTACTTTGCAATTATAGGCTGTTTTAGTGCCTACAATTGATTTCTCCTTATTGACAAGGAGAGTTGAGTGCTTGTATCAGTTTCGGGCTTCCTAGTGCTTTCCAACAGGTTCTAGAGCAAGTGCTAGTCACAGAGTTTCAGATTTTAGTGCTACTACGGAGAAACCAGCTAGTTCTAAGGAAAAATTTGAAGAGCAAACTTTCTGGCACCTGGAATAGTTTAACTGTAGCCTTGCAGTGCTGCACGATGCGAAAAATGTGCAAACACGCGTTTTTTAAGCCAGAAAGTTGAAAGGGATAGAAATCAGCCCAAAAAGGCTAATAAAATTACAATTTCAGAGCTGGAAACCACTCCTCTAGCGTTAGATAGGCAGTACAATGCTCACCACTCCTACTGGTAAGCAGTAGGACTTCCCTCTACCACAGCAAGGTCTGGATTTAGCTCTGAACACAGAAAATAAAGTCCCGAGACAAGTAAAGCCTGGGATCTGGACTGGCTAGGAAAGGTGGGAAACAAGCAAACAAGATAGTATTTTGTTCTTTTTTTTGTTTGTTTTTGTTAAATCAGGCTAAACAATGCAATAATACAGTAAATAAACACAGAAAATATTAACACACTTGTGTGTGCAGTCCTAAACAGTAAATACAATTAAAACTCTACAAAATTAGCAATTTAAAACTTTTTAAATGAAGCAAGGCAAGTTTACAACTGAAAAACGATTTAAGAGGCAGTAACACAGCAGAATAAGTAGCTAGTCTAGATATACAGAGAAGTCTATATATACAGAAAAGCAGCTAAAACACACAAACACTTCAGATGCAGTGCAACCTAGAGCACTTGAGTTGTAGCAATATTAAGGCAAATACAGTTACAATAAATGCTCAAAAATATACTCTATATTTCAAAACGTTTGAGAAGCACAGTCAGAACACAAGGAGATTCAGGCATTTTTTTTTTCAAAGGGAGAAAGGAGGAACAGAAGGCCTTCTCAGATGTTCTCTCTGTATTAGGTAGAATGAGCTAATGACACTAGACTGGGAGGAGTGTCCCAGATCAAATTTACAGTAGTGGCGGGCAACTGCAAAGCCACCAAGTATAACAACAAGACATCAACAGAGAGGGAGGGTGGGGACCAATACTAAAGCTATTAGCCTACACTCTTTAGACAGTAAACGCTACAGAAAGCCACAAAATGAAAGTTTTTAAACAGATAAAGGAGCAAAGAGACTCTACAGAATGCTTTTAACTGCAAACAAATCAGTTACCCGTGCAGATTAGTTAATAGCAATAACATGCAGTAAAAACTATGCAGCAGGCAATAAAAAGTGCTATATATAAATTGCTAGAAACAATAATCAGTATAAATAAGCCCAAAAAACAGGATACTTATATATCTCAGATCAGAGTTGTAGTCAGCGCCCCTCCTCCACTCTGCTCAGTGTGAAGTTTGCTTTGTCTTAGGTATGTGGGGTGTATACTAAGTGCATGTGTGTGTGTGTGTGTGTGTGTGTGTGTGTGTGTGTGTGTGTGTGTGTGCGTGTGCGTGTGCGTGTGTGTGTGTGTGTGTGTGTGTGTGTGTGTGTGTGTGTGTGTGTGTGTGTGCAAATGTCTGAGTTAGGGGATAGATTAAGTGTATGTTCAGTTTTGAGTCTTCAAGGTTAGGTTAGGAGGTAGATTTAGTTTATGTATGTGTGCATGTGGGGGGTGAGTGTCCAAGCAGTCTTTTTTAAACGGGTAGTGTGATGGGAAGGGCTTTTTTAAGTTCAGATGCATGTTAAGGTTAGGGGCAGGGAGCAGGGTTAGGGTTAGCACATATTACTAAGGTAGAGCAGGGGATGGAAATAAATCAGGGAGACCAATGATTAATGAAAACACAAACTATGGGGTCATACTGAATGGCTAGGTATGCTTATACTAAGAAAGTCAATGGCTAGGTAAAATTCCAGTCACATGTGGCCCAGTCTGATCAAACACTATACTTAAAAGACAGAACTTGTACTGAAAAATCTGTTTTGTTCCAGGTTTCTGTACAAATTGCCATTGCACAGGTGTGTCCTGAAGTTTACAGCAATATGCATCCTATACACTGTAAATTGAGCTATCAATCATCTGCATTTTGGTATGCAGACCCATGCCTTAAATCCTACATACATAGAATATTGCAAATAATTGAGATATATCTAACCATGGTATAGGTGATGGGGGACAAGGTAGTATGCTAACTATTTGCCCCTGCCTACTTCATTTAGCCAGCTGTCCCAATGTCCCTATCCATCACTAGTTCTACCTGCTGCTCTTTTTTCCCCAGTGAGCTGGAGCTGGTGTAAATCCTAAGGGCATCCCAGGGGCAGTGCTGGCAACTGCTTCTGCATCCTGGGGAGGGGATATGAACTACCATTATTTCCCTGCCCACCGTCCCTACATTCATCAGCACATCTGAGGGTTACTTTCTTCATTGAACACACCCGCCATCCGGGAGGGTTTGTGACAAAACCCCTCTCCCCTGGATGGGCATACCCATCTCTCCTTGCCATATCCTCAAACCCATAACCACTAATCGAACCTGGGTATCCTGGCCCCATAGACAGGGTCATTATCCCTCTATAATTCCACAGCACTGGTTTACAGGTGGAATTCTTCTAACTCTTGGTCATAGTTAGGCACCCAGTGTATAAACAGAGGAAATGTCAAACAGGTATAAAGCCAGTATGCCAGCTGTCACATCTATGCCATGTTTTATTAGGTTGAAACACTTTCCTTGTAAATTCTGGGACTACGTGCAGACATATGACTTCCTGATGGATTTGTCTGATAATGCCAGACATGTCCAATATTTGAGTTCTAGTAACAAAGAAGCATTTTTATCAATTGCATAAACAGGCTCACCTTTTCAGCTCTGACACCAGTAGGATTCCAGGGGAAGCTGGGGTATGCAGGGCAACTATGTCATGAGGGCTGTTCAGCAGGGGCATGCAGGGCAACTATGTCATGAGCGCTGTTCAGCTGGGATATGCAGGGCAACTGTCATGAGAGCTATTCCAATGAATGGACAGACCCCCTCTAATTCATCTTGCAATCCAAAATCAGCTTCTTTACTCTCAGTCTCTGTGAATGAATGCCTCTCAACTGAAAATAATTTTACTGAATGTCAAGATTTTTGCCTTGCGGGGGTGGTTGTTTTACAAAGGGTATAATTATGCAATTTTCTGCACTGAGTTTTAGGCCATGGTTCTGGCACCAGTAATTTGACTTTATCTTTGTCAGACCTTCCTGAAGGATATTTACCTCTTTCGGGGAATCAGTGATTATACCGAGCTTGCAGACAACAGCAAATTTGGTCAGCCAATGGCCCTACAGTTTGTTGCTATCTTGCAAATCATTGAGAATAGAAGTCACTAAATAATAACCATTTGAATTTAAGATTTCATATCTTTCAGAAAAAGTATAGTAGTGCAAAAACAGATTTTCTATCAACGTTCTAAGTTGATAAAAGCAATATTTAAAAGCTGTCCCTGACTTTGGGACCCTGTCCCCACCTTATTTCTTGATTTGTTCAGAATTCTTGTGCTAAGAAGTTGAGAGTCATGTGAAACCCCTGGCAAACAAAAGCTGGAAATGAAGACTCAGAAAAAGAACAGACATATGTCAGGATGTTGTTCTGTAACAAAGAGAGAGAGAGAGAGAGAGAGAGAGGAGAGAGAGAGAGAGAGAGAGAGAGAGAGAGAGATCTGAGAACTGTATGCAGGAACATACCTTCCCACCATCCCAGATGAAGTAGTCAATGTTGCCATGACACTCAGTGCTCCTGTCTCTCCTGTTTCCTAGTAAACAGGAAGAAATCAATCCTTATGTTGCACAGCACACAGATATATGTACACTCCCAAGAAGAAAGGACTTTCTAAGTGTTTAAGTGCATAAGAAGAAAAGAGATGTGGTAGCATTCTTCCTAGTCCATCGAAAAATGTGCTGAGAAATAATAATAATCCTCATATAATGCTTATGTTCAATCAGACCAATGTAATACAATATCTTGGAAGTATACCCAAAGCAAATCATGTACATATATGTACAATGTCAAGTGCATGTATTCCCAGGCTTATGCATTACATACACCATACCAGAATACCAAATACTAACCTGAGAGGGAGGTACCACACTCCAACCACTGTCAAAGTGGGAGTATATTGGTAGTGTAAGTTGCATGCAAGTGTGCAAGTATAGATATCCTGGTTTCACAAAGGTAAAGAATGTAACCATCATCACTGTAATGCATAGTAGCATGATTCTTTTACTATATATTTGGACATGTGGCCTGGAGCATTGTATAAGGGACATAACAAACAGGAAGCATGGTGTTTCTATAGGTGCAGTGCTTACCATTTTACATGTATAGTTGCCCACTGTTTTTCCAAGAGGTAGGTGCTCTCTGCAGTTTCCTGCATGAGCACCATCCTGCTGCCTCTGTCCTTCTACATAACACCTTTCACATGTCCAACACATGATCATATGCACTCATACCATGTCTGTCCTATCTTGTTCAGTCTCTACTGAGAAAACAACCACGTATATATTTTCCCTGTCATCTACCTCACCTCACTCTGCTTTCTTCTGTAGGGGGTTTCTATGGACAAACTTTTACTTACCTGATGTCTCTGTCTTTGTACTACCTGCCCTGACTCAATGTGTAATCCGACCAAGGCCAGCTGTTACAAGAAAAGTACATCATGGCCTGAACATATTTATTTTTTTTTTCCTCTTTTCTTTTTTTAACATGTATTTGTTAAAATTTGTTTTTCTGAAGATACACCACATATTTCTGTTGACTACTGTTACCCCCACCTTATTATATTCCTAGTTATTCAGTCAACATTGATAAAACATACCTAGATTCTTTTCCTGCTCAGTTACCAACAGTTCAGCTCAGCTTTGCTGGCAATTCACACTAGAATCATTGCATATCTACCACAGCATGGCTCATTTGTTTGAAATGAGTCTCAATAATCACCTTTTACCATTCCTCCACTTGAGACAGACTTTAAAAATTCATGCCTAGACTCTCCTCCACCCACCATATTGTCCACTTATGGGCATAAATTTGTGGCTTTATTAAAACATCAGATTCTTTTCTCTGCCCCCTAAGACATAACTGAAATAAACCAAAAATCCTAAACCTTGGACTGACTGACCACAATGTTAAAATATACTGACTTAATTTGTTGTTCTTTGCACTGTGCCTTCTCAGCAAAGCCTTCTGTCCTGTCACTGTACCAGTCTGACTCCTTACGTATGATCCTACTTTCATCCACTCCATTCACTTTTATCTGTTGTGCATAACTGTATTAAAAGCCTAGCTGAATTCTAGGTTCATAGATCAGTACTAGGCTAAGTGTCTTTGTGGACCATTTTAAGTCTAACCAATTACCCCATGTGAGAATCAAACTCTGCACCTTATGTCTATAAGGTAAACACCTTACCCATTATGCCAACTATATCAACCTCTACTCCTTTTATCATGTTCTCCTGTGATACAGTCATAATCTTTATCAGGCCCTACCTTGTAAATGTTTCATCTCCCAAGCCCCTGTTTACACTTATTAAAGGTATCAGAACTTGTCAGAGATTTGGGATGCACGGCTAAGCTTAAAAAGGTCCTTGTGGTCATTAGCCGAGTAAACATCTTTGAGCCTATGAATCAGATTTGACTGACAGAACGTTATCGCCAGGAATCCGTGTTGGTGTTCTGTAGTTTAGTGTCTCCTAGGAAAAAATCCAAGGTCTGTCTCAGGAGTTTCATCATGGCAATTCCTGTTGTTACTGATATGTTAATATGCATGTAATCCCCTAGATGTTCCTGCAACCTACCCCAACAATGGTACCATGAAGTGCCCAGCTTTTGCGCACTCCTTTAATCTCACACACCGTGGCACATATCCTAAGTCCAACCCTATCAACTAATTTACAGCCATCATGAGTTGTGGTTTCTCCTACTCTCTGACCTCACAGTTGATGGTCAGCATTGCTCAGACTTGATGATTCCTTCTTCCACCCTGTCCTTCCCTCTTTTTATACTTTATCTTTTTGTGTGTAAGAGCATTTTCAATTTTCCATCTGATGCACATCTCTACGCCCTTGACTCAAAAACAAAACAACATTCCTCTAGCGGTCCAATGATTCTTTGGGGGTTCAGAAGTGAATTTTCTGGCAGTAGGGTAGTGAACCTTTACCTTCATGCCTATTCCTTTCTGTTGTAACTTTCAGAGCAGAAGAAAATGGCTTAACATACAAGCCTAGCCAAAATATCCTAATTTTACCCAATATAACTGGACCTCCTAAGCCAGAGATCTGAGGACAATCTGACCAAAATCCAAGGTAACCTGCAAATTCTACTGAAAAATATTTGTATCACCTTCGTTGCACTTATGTTTGCATAGGACATGCTGTTTACTCCCTGTATTTTCACCTGTTTCTCTCTTAGACAGGGACAGCTGGTGCTGATCTTAAATTCACGCACAAACATAGACTTGGTCCATAAGTAAATAAGGGTACAACATGGCTAGGCTTGTAGAAGCCTTAAGGCCAACTCCTATAATCCTCTAATCCTATATGGCCCCTAGGGTTAAGAGGATAGCATGGGTTTGTGTTTATACCTTGAGTATCTTACAGAATGCCTCTGTTCATAAGGGACATAGGCACTACCCCAGGTGTGAATTTGCAATTCCCTATGCATTGATCCAAACTGCATTTGAAGAGGGCCAGGGAAGGGCTTTGCTTAATTTGATAAGGAAGCTTATTCTAAAGAAGGAAGCAATCTCTGAGACACATATCTGTCTCTCCAGCATGTTTTGTTTGGGTCATAGACTAAGTTAAGATCCCTAGATCAGGTGACCTTTGTGCTGTGTGACTTTCGCACGTGTATTAACTCCTTCAGGGTCGGATCTGTGAGTGCCATGTATGTCAGGCATAGGTCACCTCCTGATAGTCAGTAGGAGATAGAGTAAAGGGATAGGGCTTTTACTCTTTCTGCATAGGACATTTTGTTTACTCACTATATTTTTTGTGAGGAACATCTGAGGTTGCGCCAATTGCATAGGACATATTGTTTACTCCCTATATTTTTTTTTGTGAGGAACATCTGAGATCACTCCACCTGCTATAAGCACCTAGTCAAATACATGCCAAATGATGCATTGTACTCAATTATTTGTCTAAAGAGGGATGAGTACGGCTGGACTATAATTTCCTTGGATCTGGATGCCATCCCTTTACTTATAAGTTGTGTCACATAGAAGGACTTCCCCACCACTGTGGACACAAGAAAATCAAATTTCAGGGTACTATCTAACTGTGTACCTGGTTCTCTCACCTCTTGAGTCTGCTCTTAGGGGTGTTCATTTGATATAATTTGCAGGGGTATTTGACTTCCCAAAGGGTATGATAATGCATTTTTTCCCTGGCAAAGCAGGGTGACAAGTATTGGACATGTTAAGAAAGACAGCAGTAGCTAAGCCAATTGTTAAAGCTGATAATTTCCTGCCAGTATGTGGCATCATCCTTGGGGATGTACAAATGCTGCTCAGTGATAGGCTCGTACCTGCTGGTATTGTGGCATCACCCTTGGAGATGGTAGAATGCTGCTCAATGTCAGGCTTGTACCTGCTGGTATTGTGGCATCAACCTTGGAGATGCTAGGATGCTGCTCAATGTCAGGCTTGTACCTGCTGGTATTGTGGCATCAACCTTGGAGATGGTAGGATGCTGCTCAGTGTCAGGCATGTACCTGCTGGTATTGTGGCATCACTCTTGGAGATGGTAGGATGCTACTCAGTGCCAGGCTCATACCTGTTGGCATTGTGACATCATTCTTGGAGATGGTAGGATACTGCTCAGTGCTAGGCTCATACCTGCTGGTACTGTGGCATCATCCTTGGAGATGATAGAATGCTGCTCAGTGCCAGGCTTTTACGTGCTGGTATTGTGGCATCATACTTGCTGGTAATGTGGCATCATCCTTGGAGATGGTAGGATGCTGCTCAGTGCTAGGCTCGTACCTGCTGGTATTGTGGCATCATCCTTGAAGATGGTAGAATGCTGCTCAATGTGAGTCTCGTACCTGCTGGTATTGTGGCATCATCCTTGGAGATGCTAGGATGCTGCTCAATGTCAGGCTCGTACCTGCTGGTATTGTGGTATCACCCTTGGAGATGCTAGGATGCTGCTCAATGTCAGGCTTGTACCTGCTGGTATTGTGGCATCAACCTTGGAGATGCTAGGATGCTGCTCAATGTCAGGCTTGTACCTGCTGGTATTGTGGCATCAACCTTGGAGATGGTAGGATGCTGCTCAGTGTCAGGCATGTACCTGCTGGTATTGTGGCATCACTCTTGGAGATGGTAGGATGCTGCTCAGTGCTAGGTTCATACCTGCTGGTGTTGTGGCATCATTCTTGGAGATGGTAGGATGCTACTCAGTGCCAGGCTCATACCTGTTGGCATTGTGACATCATTCTTGGAGATGGTAGGATACTGCTCAGTGCTAGGCTCATACCTGCTGGTACTGTGGCATCATCCTTGGAGATGATAGAATGCTGCTCAGTGCCAGGCTTTTACGTGCTGGTATTGTGGCATCATACTTGCTGGTAATGTGGCATCATCCTTGGAGATGGTAGGATGCTGCTCAGTGCTAGGCTCGTACCTGCTGGTATTGTGGCATCATCCTTGAAGATGGTAGAATGCTGCTCAATGTGAGTCTCGTACCTGCTGGTATTGTGGCATCATCCTTGGAGATGGTAGGATGCTGCCCAGTGCCATAATCATACCTGCTGGCATTGTGGCATCATCCTTGGAGATGGTAGGATGCTGCTCAATGTGAGGCTTGTACCTGCTGGTATTGTGGAATCATCCTTGGAGATGGTAGGATGCTGCTCAGTGCTAGGTTCATACCTGCTGGTATTGTGGCATCATTCTTGGAGATGGTAGGATGCTGTTCAGTGCCAGGCTCATACCTGCTGGTATTGTGGCATCATCCTTGAAGATGGTAGGATCCTGCTCAGTGCTAGGCTCGTACCTGCTGGTATTGTGACATCATCCTTGGAGATGGTAGGATACTGCTCAGTGCTAGGCTCATACCTGCTGGTACTGTGGCATCATCCTTGGAGATGGCAGAATGCTGCTCAATGCTTGGCTAACACCTGCCTGTGACATGTATTCAGAGAACTCAATCATATCATGCTTCATATAGTCCAAGGAGGTGCATCTCAGGTCATTCAAGCCCACACAGACTATGACTGAGTCATACTGGTGCATAGAGGCAAGTGACCTGAGTGCTTGCATGATCTGGTATGTCCTGGCTCCTGACAGGCAACTAACTGTAACCTTCTCCTTAGCCAACCTGGTAAGAGAGACATCTGTGTGTCTCACAATGGAGTCTTCTATGACCAGAATATTGGGTTGTGGAGTGTTTCACCTTATGGGCTTGGCAGTTGAGACACAATGAGATGTGGCTTTATATGTTGTGATGTGATTTGCCTTGTTTGTGCGTATGCAGAGTTTCTGAGGATGGTGACTGAGAGGAATTTGAGGTTTGGGTAAGTCCAATATATGTGGGTCTATGTCTGTAGTCCTTTGTGGGTGCATTGAGTGATGTGTGTCAGTTACTGACAACCTGTCTTTTGCTTTTTATGTCTGTATGTGACAGTCTAATCTCTAGTGCCAATGTGTAACTACTATATCTCTCACATACTGTATTTGTCTGTTCAAGAATTAAGTGGTTGTCAGTGTACATAAGGCAATTGTTACATTGTGTCAGGTTGCCCATGTCCACCAAGCTGGATGCAGAGATAGCAGGAAAGTGCCCATCCATGGGTGCAAGTCTTAATGTGTACTTGCAAGGGATAGGAGTGCCAGGTGTTTGTAACTGGACAAGGCAAGGGTGTAATCTGCAGTTAACCTAGCCAGCGATGCTGTTTAGTGCCCATACCAGATGCTCTCTTTGCAATGATAGTCCTGAGTGCTATAATAACATAAGGTAGTCCAAAATCGTCCAAACTAAATGTATAAATGCTTCTCTCAACGCAAACTAGTTGCCCTGTGAGTAATGTGGGACTGAGGTAAAGTTCTGAGGTGAATCTTACAGGGAAATTTAAACTTCTGGTGATTGCATTCATACAAGGCACCAGTAAATGTCACTGCCCAAAGAGCTGCTTTGAGCAAATGCAGCCTTATGTACGATCAAAAAAGCAAGTTTACAGTAACTATGCCCTAAGATCAATCAGGTAAGCACACAATGAGATTTCCACCAGCAATTCCCAGCTCAAATAGGTGAATTCAGCCCTCTCCTTCCACGATAGTGCAGACTTTGACCCTCTTAATGTAAAATGGCCAGTTTGGAGCCCAAGCGTTAAGGCACCAGAAACAGCTGCCTAATACTAAGAAACACTAGATTCAATGTATTTCAGTGCAGAACAGTAACCCTTACAGTACTTTGAGATTCAGCTTGCAAATAAAATAATAAATACACAGCAAATGTTCACAGTATAATGAAAATAAGTAATGAAAGTGCAAAATGATGCTTAATTTCATTTGTCTTGCCAAGGATGGCTTCAGATATTAATAAATCTCACAAAGTGTCTGTTGTCGCTCCCAAGTAATGAGCAGCTCTGGATAAATGACCCAAGACTCGTGCAAATGCAAGGCTTATATACAATCTAAAATGGCAAGTTTTACACTAACTATGCCCTAAGTCCAATCAGGTGAGCTTTCCACTAGCAATTCCCAGTTGAGATAGGTGAAATTATCCCTCTCCTGCTAGAAAACTGCAGACTTTGAGCCTCTTAATGTAAAATGACTGGTTTAGTGCTCAAGTGTTAAAGAACCACAAACAGATGCCTATTAATAACTAAGAAGCACTAGATACAATGTATTTTAATGCAGAACAGCAGCAGACTTAGAGATCTAGTTTTGACAAAAATGGAATTTAAACTGCTTCCACTACATTGTAAATGAAGACTTCTGTCCACGGGAACAGGATTGCGCCCCTTCTACTTTTCTGCCACTAAAACTAAAGGAAAACAGAAGAGTTAAGTGAACAGTGACTTTTTTTTGGGGGGGGGCATTTTAAAGGATAACAGATACTGACTACAACTCAGGCTTGAGTGCCTACTCAGTGTTCATTGTGACTTGTTCTTCATTGTTAACCTAGTCAAGTACTATTTACGAACTTGTACTCAACAAGGATTCAGCTCATTGGTTTAAACTCACTGTTTTTTTTCAAATGGAGAATCATTGCTGATGAGGTTTCAGTTGGTGAGCCAGCGTGAAAGGTCTCTTTGTGGTTTTTTGAGTTTTTTCCACACTTGTGTGAGTGTGCATTTTGTACACGTACATAAGATGTACAGGATCGTCAGGGAACTTTCCCCTTTGAACACTGCATATTTTATTTTATTTTTTCCATTTGATTGAAGTTTATTGTGCAGTTGGAACTTTACCCTGTAGTTAATTTGGGAAAACATAGTAGATGCATTCTTCCCTTACATAGTTGCTAATTTCCTGCTGAGTTCAGTTATGCACAGCACAACAATGCTTGTCCAGTCACATTTCCTTGGCTGCAGTATCAGTTGACCTTCAGGGGAATATAGAATTCAGGGATTCACCATTCCAGCCTGGAAGTACCACAGAGTTTAAGAGGAACAGATAAACTTTCCTTGATAGAGCTTGAGGATTCTGTTTTCCACCACTTGGCACTGAAAGTGATTAGTTTGAAAATGAAATGACACCACTCCAGACTAAGCCGCGATGGTGCAGCAGTAGTGTTGTTGCCTCACAGCAATAGGTTCTCCTGTTCAATTCTCAGCTGGAACGTCTTCTGCGTGGAGTCTGTATGTCCTCCCTGCAGTCGAGTGGTGTTTAAAAGACATGTGTAAATGGGCGTGCCTTCGTTGAAGTTTGGGCATCAAGCTGGCACCTCGGCACTGTAAAAATCTACTGCCAATCATAAGTGGACCGGAGTTCCGCTGCGGTGACCCCTAACCAGAAAAAGCTGAAAGAAGAAGAACAACAACTCCAGACTAACCTTTATTATTATTATTTTAATTGCAATACATTTCATTGGAAGGAGAGGTGTGAAAATCCCTTAATTCCTTTAACAAGTAATATGGTATATTTAGCATTAACTGGAAAGATCACAAAAGTAAACAGATGTCATTTAAATGTGACAGTTTATTCAAAACAAAATTGGTTAGCAGAGTCCTCAGGCATTGTGTTTAGTTACTGTTAATGAAAGGAATGATCTATAAACGAAGTTACCAGGGCATAGTCCTTAATCTCCTGTAAGCACTTCCTTCTCCAACAGTGAGTATCTCACTGCATATTTTACAAGAATATATTGAAAGGAGATTTGCTGAAACTAGTACTTCTGAGTAGGAACAAATACAATGAAAAACATATAAAAGGACATACTTAGGTTTTACAAACAGTAACAAGTATTTCCCTTTTGTCTGACTTGCAGTATCCTTAAGAGTTATTATACATACATGGCAAGGGCTGGTCTTGGGGACCGGGACAGCTTTTATTAATTTTAATATATATATATATATATATATATATATATATATATATATATATATATATATATATATATATGGTTTACTATCATAAATTTGAAAATCAGAACAAAACGTGTCTGAATTTTCTAATTTATACATCGGAAATGAACATTTCCGTATTTCCCTAATGTCGAAAACAGCTGTGTATTGTCGGAAATGTCGCTCGCGACATTTCTGACAATACACAGCACTCCCACCCATCCCGTAACTCCCTACCTAACTAGCCTAAACACACAGTTATGCAGGGGAGCAAGGGGGCTGCACCCCCCACCCCCCCCCAACTTAATATTCCAACTCCGAGATCGCACTACAGTGAGGAAAGGGATGTATTTCCCTAACTGCACTGTACCGCGATCCCCTTACATGAGCAAACGTTATAATTGCGAATGCACAGTCCATTCGCAATGGTAACGTTCGCTCACATCACCTGCCGAACTATGAAGTATTCGAACATCTGTTGTCTGAATACTTCATAGCCGTGCAATTGCACGTCGGCATTGTGATAGTAAACCTAAATATATATATATATATATTTTTTTTTTTTGTACTGTCAACCATTATTTAAAAGAAAAAGAAGAAAACCTTTGCAGTACTGCTTTTCTGGAACCAGTCGTGTATGTTATTCTGTTCACAACCATTTGGCATAACCAAGTTTATTTTCTGAAATGCAGTTCTACTAGACATTGATAAGAGAACAGAAATGATATTCTTTTTGGGTAGCTAGACTATTTTACATGAAAGATACTACAGAACATGTTAACTGTGTGTCTGCATAGAAACAAGGCCCCTCCAATCCTTCACTCCAGTAATTTCTTGAAGTTAAGGTGTGCATGGTTTATTGTTTTGCTGATGTCACAACTACTCAGAACAGATACAGACCTCAAAGCATTAGGTTTCAGTTTTCTGTACTTCAGTTGCTGATTAAATGTTATCATGATTTTTGCAATCTGCAAAGGAAAGATGATTCAATAATAAAGCAAGGCAGATAGAACAGAATTTCTCTTGAATTGCCATTAGGCAAGTTTATTATCAGTATGTTGTGACTGCGTTTATCACATTATTTAAATAAAAAAGTATACCCCTAACTATATATTAAACTCAATTCTTTAGAAAGAAAGTGAGAAACAGAAGTTAAATTATACTGAAAAAAGGAGAGAGTTATGGTAAGTACTAAATAAATATATTGGAAGTAAAAGTACTGAATGAATATGGGACATACACTTCTTTCCTCCTTTAAAGAAAATATATCATGTCTAAGGCATTACATTTTCATATCCTGAGTTTTGGTTTTATGTAAAGAATAGTGAAGAAGAAGTGCATTTCATTTCCAGTCTTGAAGTAACCTGCTGACCACAAATTCATTTGTTTTTAATACACACTTTGCTAAAGTAAAGGCCAAAGGGCACCCCTGTTAATTACTGCTAGCAGAAAGCTTAAATCAGGAAACAATCCTGATAGCATGCCAGATTGTTGAATCACTGGTCCTTTCTGTAGGGGGGGGTTATACCTCTTTTCCTTCAAATACAGATGTCTTCTCTCCTTCATCTAGTTCATCCTCTAAAAAAGGGTAACTTGCAAAACAATTTTCAGCTGCCAGGATAATGGTATTTTTTTCTCTTCTTCAGGAGTTATCTTAATTTCTTTATCCTTGGAATCTTGTCTCTAGATATTTGTTTATTAGTCACCCTCTTCAACATTCTTCTTCTCACACTGTAAGCCGTCTCAGGGGCAGTACAGCTGCTATGGGGTTTTCTTCATTCAGAAGCTGCTGGAAATACTCCTTCCATCTGCCTTTGATGTCCTGTGGACTGGTGGACAGGTTGTTGCTGGTGTACCTTATGAAGGGTGTCTGCCTGTCTTCTTTATCCTTCTGTCTTTGCCTTGCAACCTGATAGAGTTTTTTTGTGCCATCTGCTGAATCCCTTTCCAGAAGCTGGTAGAGGGACTCTTATGACTTTTTCTTGGGTCTATATTAAATTCTCGAAAGCTGACAATGTTGAATCTGATATTGTCGACCCGAGAATAATGAAAGTGCAGAAAACTGAATGGGTAAACGGAAATTTCCGTAAGGGGAGATTTCTGTTTACTGCAATGTAGTGCGGTCTCAGAGTTTTTAAGTAGCAGAGGGTGGGAGGTGCAGGGGGGCTTGACCCCCCTGCCTACACTCTTCAGTTTTTTTTTGTTTCTTTTTTTTTGTTTTTTTACGAACATTCGATATTTTAACAGTTCGACCACTAAAGGTCGACATTTAGTGGTTCAAACTGTTAAATGTTCAATGTTCTAATATAGACCCATTTTTCTTTGCTATAGCAACAGCTTTCTTAGCTTCTTTGTTAGGCATCCAGTATTCCTTCTTAGCCTGCTCTATCTTCTCTATCTCTCAATTTTTTCCCTGCATCCCTTCTTTCTTTTGATGACATCCTGCCCCTCTGCACTCCACTACCAGCTTTCCTTAAGTACCTTTGTCCCATACGTGGATCGGCCACATACCTGTTCTATAGTCCTCACACATGTTGTTTTAAGATGCTGCCATTCTTCTTCAACTTCACCTATTTTCTGTTCTTCCTGAGGCTCTGAACCCCTGAGCATTTCATAAATTTTTTGTCCTTTCTCTTCAGTTAACTTGCAAGTCTTCAGCCTAGTCTCTGTTGACCTTACAGTCTTCTCTGACCATTGGTTGCAGCTGATTGTAGCAACCAGTTGTTTATGCTGCGTGCCAACTGTTTCACTGGGGATGACTTTGCAATCACTGATTCAACCCCAATGCTCTTTCCTTACTAGGAGGAAGTCTGCCTGAGTTGCTTGTTGGACACTCTTGTATGTGATCCTGTGACTATATCTTTTGCCAAGCCCTGTGTTGGTCATCATCAATCCATTAGCTAGAATGGTCTCTCCTTTTTTATTCCTGTTGCCTCACCCATGCAGGCCCAAGGTGATCGATAAATGAATATGCAGAGTAGTAGTGAGTATGGTGGGAGATAAGCAGTTCAGATTCAGATTAGAATGTGATATAACTGATCCAGTGTTTATAGTGAGAGAGATAGTTAAGAAGAAGCTAGAAATTAGGAAAAAGTCCAGCTGAGCATTCCTAGATTTAGAGAAACCATATGACAAAGTCCCAAGAAAGTGGATTTGTGCTGTACTGCAATGGTTTGAAATCCTAGAAACACTGGTAGAATTAGTGCAGGCTATGTAATAACACAAGTTTCAGCAGTGTTCAGACTCACAGAAGTGCTTGTGGTGGTAATGGGTGCACACCAGATTCAGCTCTGAGGCCACTGCTATTCATATGGGTGATGGAGTACATTAGCAAACACTTTGGAGTGGACAGATCAACAAAGCTACTGTATGCATATGATATGAAATTACAGGCAGAGTCTGAGCAAGAACTTCAGCAGCTGATAGGGGGATGGAATGCAAAACCGAAGGCACATGGGATTAAACTGTACAGATAAGACAGCAAATGGAGGAAATCAGAAGAAGAGGAAAACTGAGGCAGAAGGGAAATAGTGGAACACGTTAAGAGCTTCAAATATCTGGGAGGGGTGGTCGAGGAGAAAGGAAGTTTGAATGAGGAGGTCAAAGTTAGAATCAGAGGGGTTGCAGCCAACTGGCACAGAGTATTAGGGATAGTGTGTGATAGAGGAATGCCAAAGAAGGTGAAAAGTAAGGTGTGCAAAACAGTGGTGCGAACAATTCATTGTATAGTATAGATACTTGGTTAGTGAAGGCAGAGCAGGTGAGAAAGTTAGAGGTGATAGAGATGAAGTGCCTGAGATGGGTGGTGGGATGCACACTGTGGGACAGGTAAAGAAAGAAAAGACGACATCAGAGCAGAAGAACAAGCAGCACCAATTGCAGTGGCTATCAGAGATAACAGATTACGGTGGTTCAGACACGTGCAGGAAAGCAGAAGGCAATCTGGAGCAGTAGATTTGAGACAGACAGTAAGAAAGCAAGAGGAAATGAGGGCATCCAGCAAAGAGATCAATTGGTTGTATGAGAGAAGATATGGGACTAACAGGTACGACTGTTGAAGAAGGTAGGAAAGTGACAATGAATAAAGAGAGAGAGAGAGATGGTGACAGTTGATGCAACACCCCAACCCCATGTAGAAAATGGGAAAAATTAAGTTGCTGCTTCTGTTTCAGACTGTCTTGCTAGTTTGGTATAGACTGGTGAAGTTTAAGTGTCTGTTCAAGTGCCTTTCTCTTTTCCTTTACTATGTAAATGTATTTGTTTCTTCCTCACTTTCTGCACGTTCTTCAATTCATGCATTGTTAACGATGGTCACTTCCCTGCCAGTCTGCACTCTGACTTATTTTATTTCTTTAGCTACTGGAGTCTTGTGGCAAAACTCAGTATCAGACTTACTCTACCCAGAACTAAATCTTACTTCCTTTTGTTTATTCTAGTCCTTCACTTCTTTTTTCATTCCTGGAGCTATATATTTCTGGTTATATATCTAGACGAGCTTTCCCAAATATTTCCAATGGTGCTTTAAGTTGTAAAAAGTCTTTGCCAACTATCCCATTATGTGTTAACTTAGGTACTATTGCTACCATATAAAATGTTTTGCCCAAAATAGTTTTTATTTCTACCTGTGTAATTGGGTACTCCATTTTGTTTCCATCTACACATATTACTTTGATTTCCTGTTTATTACTTATTTCATGCTTAAAAACATATTGTGTCTAACTAATGTAATCATTCTCTCAGAGCCCAAGAATGCCTGCATTGCTTTCCCTTTACCATAATAGTACAATAAACAAGTTTAGCAAAAACACAGTAACAAAATGTGGACTCTACAGTTCTAGCAGTTAAACGTTCAGCATTATCACATCCCATATGCATGCTTTCAGATGCAGCTTGTTGACTTGCATTAACAATTTTTATAGATACAGTGTCGCTATTATTATTGGTGCGGTATTTTGGTGTAGACTTTTTCTAGAATTGGGTTTACATTTCAGTTAACAGCTGACGTTCTACTAAAACAGATAGTTGTTCAGAAGTCATTCAATAACTCTTGAAGACCCATTTTCTTATGTTGCTGGGGAGTGTTCTTTTAAATTTATGTACAATAAATATTTGAGGAGTTTGATTAACATTCACATGAATGTCTAGCCACAGTTTCAAAATATGTATTAAATGAGTCATCTGTGACCTTACTGATGTGTCCATACTGAATGTGCAGTTGTAACATTTACGTCACTGTGCCTGAGGTGAATTCTCAGCCTTAGCCGTTATTTCCTTTTGTTTTAAATCTGAGATAGCTGTGTGCATCAACGATATTAACATTTACATATACTTTTAGTGAGCCCATGCTTAGATGTGACGACAGTATTCTGCTCCACTCAGCTTGGGGCCAGTTTACTCTAGCTTCATATCTCCCAAAAGCCATCAAATAAGCTTCCACATTGTCTTCTCTTCTGAGTTTTTCAAAGGTGTACTGTTTTGAGAGATCCAATGAAGTGGATGTTTGACTTATTATAGTGAATATTTTTTGTTGAAGGTTGAGAATGTATTGGCAGTTCTTTGCTGAGGGGCTGTAATACAGTTCACTAAAGTCTCAGTTATTTTTTCCATTCTGCACAGCACTTACAGTTTCTGTGCACAGAATGTGAGAGGAGTAGGTAACCCAGGTCACTTTAATGGTCATAAATTCCCTCTTACAGTAGTAGCATAGAGAAAAGATCAGTTGGCATAATGGTTAAGGTCTTTGCCTCCCATAAACTAGGTGCAAAGTTTGAACCTGACATCTGTCCAGTATCTGTTTGGAGTTTGTATGTTCTCCTTATATCACTCTGGGGTTTCTCCCATCTTTTAAAACCATGCTGCATGTTTCCATCTTAAACTCACCAATGAATGGCTGTGTGGACACAGCACAGACTCTACATGGTGCCTTATAAGGGCAAGAGTTGTATAGACCAACTGCTTTTGGCATCTACTGTGGTGCGCAGTATCCTGAAGATAAGAGATCATGGGTCACAGACTGCATGCTGTGACAGGCCTAGCCACTCGATGGTGCAAAATATGGCTCTAAGGTATTTGGCCATGTTGACTAACATCAGTAAATGGGCAAGGGTATTTGCCAGGGATTCAGGATTCAACCTATGCCAGGGACTCATATTAACAATGGAAGGGGTGTATGTGCCCCTACTGGGAATATGTGTGCCTGTCATAAAGCCCGGAAACCCTGGGTCAATAAGTGTTGCCCAGCCTGTTGAGCAAAAGCTTGACACAAAACCAATCAACCTTCCAAACATGACCTGAGAATTGCTACACTCAGTTTAGGTTCACTAACAGGACACAGCCTGCAAGTGGGTGACATGATGGTACGGAAGAGGCTGAACATCCTATATATATATATATATATATATATATATATATATATATATATGTGTGTGTGTGTGTGTGTGTGTGTGTGTGTGTATCGAAGAGACAAGATGGAAGGGCAGTGCAGCAAAGCCTCTTAGCTTAGGTTCCAGAGTCTAATATGCAGGAGTAGGACAGGCTAGAAATGGTGTGGTAGTTGCGATGAGATAGAGGCTTCAGAAGGCAGTGAGACTCATGGCAATCAGACTCCAGTATAATGATAGGGCAGTAGTCCTAATCTCAGCCTATGCCCCATAACAAGGTTGTGATAGTGTGGAAAGAATGCATTCATACAGCAGTTATAGAACTTACTAGATAAAGCAGGACAGCTTGAATTGGTATTGATATGGGTGATTTGAATATTGGGACACACAGAACAGGGTATGAGGACTGCCTTGGTCCACATGGGTAAGACAACAGGAATAAATAAGGAGAGACCATTCTAGAGTTGTGTCTGGCAAATGGCTTGATAGTAATTAACACATTATTCAGAAAAAGGGACAGTCACAAGATAACTTACAAGAGTGGCCAACATGCAAGTCACTGGGGTAGAATCAATGATTGCAAAGTCATTCTCCAGTGAAGCAGTCAGCCCACAGCATTAACCTCATTGCCGCAACCAGCTACAAACAGTGTTCAGAGACTAATACCTCAGGAAGAGGAGGAATAGGTGGAGTTGAAGAAGAATGGCAGCATCTCAAAACAGCATGTGTGAGGACCAGAGAACAGATATGTGGCTGAGCCAGGTATGGAAATAAATTTCATAAGGAAAGCTGGTGGTGAAATAAAGAAGTCCAGGAAGTCATCAAAAGAAAAAAAAGGAGTGCAGGAAAAAGTGGGAGATAGAAAAGATTGACCAGACTAGGAAGGAATACTGGTTGGCTAACAAATAGGCTAAGAAAGGAATTGCAGTAGCAAAGACTGTGGCTTCTGGAAAGTGACTCAGTACGTGGCACAAAGACACTATATCAGGTTGCAAGTCCTTACCCCACTTTCCATAGCTTTTTTCTTATCTGGATCTTCTCTCAGGTTTTTCCCCTTGCCTAGCTGTGAATCTTTGTGCATTGTTCTGCTGCTCCTATCCCTCTCTTATCACACCCTCTAGCTCCATTATACCTCTCCTAGTTTTATTTTGGTCCCTTTTGCCTCTAACCTGCTGTACCTAACTCTACTTACCTCTAGAGGCCTTCTCTCTACCTGGAACCTGCTACTCTCTGATTGTCTCTCTGCAGAATCTTCATCTACCTGCTGTAGCCCACTCCGTTCACCCTGCGGGCTCACTCTGCTCCCCTACCCTACCCCCAATTCCCACCCACCCCCAGTACTGCTAACTTTATAACTGCATAATCACACCCCCTGCTCCTCAACTACCTATCACTACCTACTTCCAATTAACACCCCCATATCCACCCATCCCCTTACTGCTAGCTTTATACCTGCATAACCACACCCCTGCTCCTTAACTACCTATCACAACCTACTTCCATTTAACACCCCCTATTTCCTACAAGAATAATTCCCAACCAATACTCAGTAACCTTACACCCTCCATACCTAACCTTACTATTACCTGCTGTACTTACCAATTTAACCTACCTTCCTCTTACATTTGTAACCTCTATAACACTCTTGCTTCAATCCTCCTACAACTCTCTCTTCCACATTCTTCCATCTCTAATTTTATCTAGTTATTCCAACTACACTTAATTTACTCTTATATTCCTAATTTCTGTAACAACTCATACTAAATTTCACCTCTAAGCTCACCACCACCTGCTACTCTCTTTTCCTCCTCCTGCTACCTCTATTATCACCTGTTACTTTACACCTTACACTCCTACACAATACTAGGCACCTTCTTTCACCTCACACCACCCTTACCCATTCAACCCGATGGCCTCTAAATACAACTCTACTTACACATACCTCCTACTCCTACCCAGCATTCTAGCTGCCCTTACTCTAGCATTCTCACTAACCTTCTTTGAACACTATTCTCTACTAAAACACCACCACCACTACCAACAAACCATTACATTCTCACATATAAATTCCCTAAAACACATTAACATAATGTCTGCATCTAGCTATACCCTTCCAAAGTACCACAGATCTACCCATATCACTTACCTCCTTGACAAGAAACCCCCATACAACTACTTCAGATTCATAAAACTAATACAAAACCCCCTACAACATCATCTCTTAGATGGTGATATCCATCCTAACCCTGGTCCACATACAACACTCCCCAGTGACCCTCATAACCAAAAACCCTACACCACCCCCACCCTAACAAGGCCATCTAACTCCCTTATGATAGCTCACCTTAACATCCGTAGCATCAACAATAAAATATCCCATCTTCATGCACTTCTAGATGTCCACAACTTTGATATCCTCTGCATTACTGAAACTTGGCTTAGACCTTCAAACAAAGATCAGGAAATTACCCCCCCAGGATATAACATCCTGAGAAAAGACTGGACTACCAAAAAAGGTGGGGGAGTAGCCATTTTTTATAAATCAGAACTCCAACTATCAACCTTCAATGTGCTACTTCCTACAAACCCCACAGCAGAAACCCTTTCAGCCAAACTTCAAATCAATAACCATAAATCCATCTACATAATCTGTTCCTACCTTCCCCCAGGAAACAATATCAGTATTCTGAAAAAATATACTTAGTAGCCTATCTATACACCTACCCCAGGAAACCATTGTCTTAGGTGACTTTAATATAGACTGGTCTACCTGTAGGTCCCCAAATCACATTAACCACATAAATCTTTTTGGTTTCTCACGAATGATAACCACCCCTACGAGAATCCACAAACAAAGTGGTAAGGAAACCTTACTTGACTGGATTCTCATAAACAATCATCCTACTACTTATAAGCCAGGAACCCTTCCTGATGACATCAGTGACCATGCTCTTACCTATATAATTAAACAAAAACTTCATAGGCCCAATCCTACTATTTTTAAAACCTCCCGCTCAAAAAAAAACTTTCACCCTGAGAACTCCCAAACAGAACTGAAGGCTTGTGACTGGCCACCACTGCTTCATCTTCCACTTGATGAAGCAGTTACCTACTTTAATACTAAATTCCTTCAGATCCTAGACTTCCATGCCCCCCATCGCTCATCCAGAATAAAGACCAAAACTGCCCCTTGGCTCACAAAACAAACAAGGCAAAAAATCCTCCTAAGAAATAAAATCTGGGCCAAGTGGAGAGCCTCTAAAAGCCCTTCTGACCACCTTTACTTTAAACAATTAAGAAATGCTACAAAAAAAGACATCGTACTAGATAAAAGAAACTTTTACATTCACCTCCAACAAGCCCACAAACAAAAAACACAAAATTTCTGGTCAGCTATGAACAAACTACTTCATCTAGGTCACACCAAGTCTCCCACCCTATCAGGGATCACCCAAAATAACCCTAAACTAATAGTTGATTCCTTTAATAACTACTTTATTGAAGCCATACAAACTCTAGCAAATTCTTTACCACCCACCAGCTCCCTCCCACCTAATACCACATCAAACTCTATTCCTTCTTTTCACATACAACCAATTCCTACATCCCTCATTTGTAACCTCCTTCTAAAACTCAAGCCATGCACCCCTCTGCTGACTGTATACCAGCAGAATACCTGCAAATTGCAGCTAAAGTTATAGCCTACCCTGTTTCTATCCTTATAATATATCCTATATAATATAACTATTTCAGAAAGTAAAATCCCCCTTATATGGAAGGTATCTCACATCATTCCTTTACACAAAGGTGGGATATCAACTGACATTTCCAACTTTAGACCTATCGCCTTACTCTCTCCTATAGCTAAAATAATGGAAAAATGTATCCACCAACAACTACTTCACCATCTTCTCCACAACAATTTGCTTGCCAACTGCCAACATGGTTTCAGACCATCCCATAGTACCTCAACTGCCCTGCCCTTCTGACTGTATAAACAAAAATCGTAACAATAACTCGCTTTCCTCCGCTTTGTTTATCAACCTTTCAAAAGCCTTCGATATGGTCAACCATAATCTGCTTTTAGAGGTATTAAAAGCCCATTCACTGGACGCACAGGCATTACTCTGGTTTAAATCCTATTTAGACAACAGTCATCAAGCAGTCCTTTGGGATAATATGCTGTCAACTCCCCTCCCCATAAACCTTGGAGTACCTCAAGGCTCTATCCTAGGCCCTCTTCTCTTTTCAATGTTTATTAATGACCTAAATACTAAAATTCCTCAAGCCACCTGCATCCAGTATGCCGACAATTCTACTTTAATCTGCTCTGCTAGGTCCCGAACCACACTCCAGACCCTCACCCAGTCTGTATTTCATACTGTTGAAAATTGGTTCATGCAACACTGCCTCCTCCTGAATGCAAAAAAAACAAAATTATTACTTTTTACTCCCACTCTAAAATCACCACAATTTCACTTCACTATAACCTCTAACAATGGAACCACCATATCCCCTGATACCACAACCCATCTCCTAGGCATAACCATTGACAACAACCTTAGCTATGACAATCATATCAACACTACCATAAAATCTGTCAACAAAAAACTGAGTTCCCTGTATAGAATCAAACCCTCCTTACACCTACAGCCAGAACCACTATAGCCCAAACTCATTTGATCTCTACCCTGCTTTATGCTTCTGCCATTTATACTAACCTTTCCAAAAGCAACCTTAACAAACTTGCCACTAGCTATAATAACATAGCCAGATTTGCTACCGGCAGCCCTTTTAGAACACACCACTTTCTCAAACTCAAACAATTGGGATGGTTAGAACTGCAGCACCAACTACTCTATCATCAACTTACTATAACCCAAAATATACTTTTCCACCCTAATAATATCACAATCCTCAATAATCTGTCTACCCCTTACAAAAACCTTAGTACTCTTTGCTCAGCCAATAAGCTTCTAGTTTCCACTATTACATCTAAAAACAAAGCTGGAGACTCTCTTTTTGCTAACACAGTTGGCAAGGCCTGGAACCAGCTTCCAAGTGAACTTTCTGCGCTCTCTTCCACACATCTTTTTAAAAAACATCTCAAAGAACATTTTAAAACTCACTGGCTCTGCCCCTGCACTAACCCTGACTGATCTCTCCACCTTTACACATTCCTGCTATCCCTTTTATTTCTCTTCTCCAGGGTACTTTACTGCTAATTATTCTATGGCCTTTCTGCTGTACTATGTTGTCCTACAAAAAAAAAAAAATCACACTTTTTCATTTATTGTAAATTTGTTCTTGATCATCCTCTTTTGCAAATATCACAAATAATGGTATTATCTGTATATGTTGATAGCTTTTCTATATTATTATTGTATAATAATGTCTTTACCTGTCTGCTTGGAGCTTTTCTCCCCAGGCCTCTACTGAAAATGGACATGTATCCAGTTAGACTAGCCCGGTCAACAAATGTAAATAAATAAAATAAATAAATAATAAAGGCAAAGATGGAAAGAAAAAGAAGAAAGTGAAATGCCCTTCGTAAGGGATACCGGCAACAACCAGCTTACCAGTCTGCAGGACGTCAAAGGCAGATGGAAGGAATACTTCTAGCAGCTTCTGAATGAAGAAGACCTCACAGAAGCTGTACTGCCCCAGAAACAGCCTACAGTGAGAGACGAAGAGGAGCACACATTAGAAGAAGTAAGAACAGCACTTAGGAAAATGAAGTCAGGGAAAGCAGCAGGCTCAGATGAGGTCACTGCAGATATGGTAAAGATGTTCATTTAGATAGGGGGACGATGGATCCTGAGGGTACTCATAGCAGTGTGGAGAGAAACGTGCATCATGGACGAATGGAGAGTAAGCATACTCATGCCAGTGTACAAGAACAAAGGGGACAGCCAAAACTGAGGGCAGTGTAGAGGCATCAAACTCCTGTTACACTGCATGAAAGTTCTGGAGAGGGTGATTGATAAGTGGATATACAGAGTAGTAGAAAGCAAGACAGGAGATGAGCAGTTAAGATTCAGATCAGTAGCCCATTGCTGTTCATACTGGTGATGGACTACATTAGCAAACAGGTCAGACGGGTCAGATCAACAAAGTTGGTGTTTGTAGATGATGTGGCATTACAAGCAAATTCTGAGCAAGAATTTCAGCAAACGATAGGGGAATGGAATGCAAAGCTGAAGACACACGGGATGAAACTAAGTACAGATGAGACCATGGTAATGGCAGCAAACTGGGAAAATCTGAATATGCTGAAAACTGAGGTAGAAGGGAAGATAGTGGTGATGGAAAGGAAGTGCCTGGGAAAAATGTTAGGATGCACATTGTGGGACAGATGAAGAAATATGGACATAAGAGCAGAAGCCAAAGTAGCTCCATTTGCAGAGAATATCAAAGAGAACAGATTCTGGTGGTTTGGACTCGTGCAGAAAAGCAGAAGACAATCTGGTGAAGATTTGGGACAGACGGGAAGAAGGTAAGAGGAAACAAGGGTATCCAGCAATGAGGTGGACGGATTGTGTGAGAGAAGACCTGTGACATTCAGGCATGAGTGGCGAAGAAGGCAGGAGTGTGTCATTGAATAGAGAGAGATGGTGACAGTTAACATGACACTCTGACCCCATGTAGAAAATGGGGGTTGTTGATGATGAAAGGTAACAGTGCATTCATTCAGTGCAGTCCGCAATCATTTCTGGGGTGGAGAACAACTCAGATATAGCACTTGCTTTCAGATAACAATGTATTGTGTTTGTTGAAACAAAAAACAATCTCTGATACCAGTTTTTCAGTTGCTAGATGAGATTTATTTGCAAGGATGAACTGAAATGACTTTCATACAAAAACTATGGGGAGTAACAGAAAAAAGCAGTCACACATGCTGCTAGTTTGTTTAAGAAGATATTTTTCTAGCAATTTATCTCATCAGTGCAAGTCCACAAAATCCATTCTGCATATAAAAGTTAACATGGATTCTTTATAAACTTCACATCAAAATAGATTCTTCTCATTCAACATAATTTCCATATCCTTTCTTGCTGATTACAGGGTTTTGTTTTCAAAAGTTGGCCAGTAAGGTAATCAGTACTTACAGATCCCCTTCTTCGGTACAGTTTACCATAAAGGCTGAAGTAATTCCATTAATGTTTCTTTTGCTGAACAACAGGCGCTAGCCCTTTTTCATGTTGCAAGCACAGCTTCCCGATTCCTGTCACTGTTCATATTTAATTCCCAGGATGCCCCTCTTCAGAACCCTCTCTAGACCCACAAAAGAGGAATCTGACTCAAGAAGTGGCCATGATATACTTCTAGATTCAGCTGCTTCTTTTTTACAATATCTTTTAAGAATTTTCTAAAAAAAAACCTCAGTTAGATATATAAAAAGTAAAAACAACTGCTTATTATTATTTGTCATAGAAAGTTGCCTCTTTCTTGTTTGCTGTCTCCTTCAAACTTAGAAACTCTTAATTTCTGGTAAAGCCAGGCTTAAACTTTGTATAAATTACTAATATAAGCAGTGTGCATACAGGCCTTATTTCCATTTGTAGCTATTTATATAGATAGATCGATTTATACACCACATATTATGGCATGTTACTTGGAATGTTATTTATGGGACATCTAACCTGGACCATTACGTATGACATTTGACCTGGAACGTTATGTAGTACAGTATGGAAATGCATATGCATTACAGGCAACAGAGGGCATGGTGTTCCTACAGGTGCAGTGCTACTGTTTGCCATGGAAAATTACCGTTGTTTTTTTTTTTCTTTTTACAGGGCATCGGTGCTCATTACAATCTGCTGCTTGTGCACCAACCTGCCCTAACATCCTTCCTCTGTATGACACCACATGCCCCACACATGACCATGTGTACTCAGTCATGCTCATTCTGTTTCACTTGGTGTCTGCTGATAAAAAGTTTCCTATTCTATACTATTCTCTGACCATTATGTTTCCTTTCATCCACGTCACGTCACAGTTGTACCAGGTTTTCCCTAGTTTAGGTGCATCAATCTGATAGCGCTGTATTTGTACTGCTTTCCTAAATGTGCACAGTGCCATGTGTGATCTGATCAGGGAAAGGTATTGAGAGAAAAGTACCAACAGTCTGATTTTGTTCTCTGTTTTTTTTTCCACCTGATGATACAACCATGTTTTCTGTTGACTTCTGTCACCATCATCTCAATGCCAGAACTAGATTATTTTCCTGCTCAGCAGATAGTTTATTTATTTATTTATAGTGTTTGCTGACCAGGGTAGCATGACTGGGCTGGGGATGTCCCTTTTCAACAGAGGCCTGGAGAGTAAAGCTCCATTTACAAAATACACAGTTTTATGCAATAACAAAAAGGTAAAGCTTAAAGTTACAACATGGACATACAATAAGTGAAAGGCAGCTATATTAGAGCAAATCTACAATCAGTAAAATGTATGGTCATTTCATACCAGTGCATAACAAACTGGCATACAGAATGAGGTAAGGCAGCTATATTAGAGCAACTCTACAATCAGTAAAATGTATGGTCATTTCAAACCAGTGCATAACAAATTGCTATACAGAATGAGGTAAGGCAGCTATAGTAGAGCAAATCTACAATCAGTAAAATGTATGGTCATTTCATACCAGTGCATAACAAACTGGCATACAGAATGAGGTAAGGCAGCTATAGTAGAGCAAATCTACAATCAGTAAAATGTATGGTCATTTCAAACCAGTGCATAACAAATTGGTATACAGAGTGAGGTTAAAATGTAATTTGCCATTTTATATGTACGGGCAGGGGAAATGAGAGATGAGGTATAGGAGCTAACATTAAAAAGCAGCCAGAAGGTGAGGAGTACATGAATAGTGTGGCTATTTGTTAGCTGATTCAGAAATAAAGGAAGTTGTAGGGAGGTTGGGGTAGCTGTAGAAGGTAATGGATATGAGCTGGAATTTTGGTGGATGAAAAATGTGTCATGGGGTGAGTAGACATAATAAAAGTAGCAGTAAGGGCAAATGGGTAGAAGACACCGGGAGATTTATATTGAGAAATTGTCTTTGCCTTCGTCTAAAAAGAATTTTAGTGGCCACCATTTATACCCCAGGTGACAAGACTTCAAAAATATCTATACATAGATTACCCCTACCCACTATACTGTCCATGACTGAACATGACTCTCTGACCCCGTGAAACAGTGGATTCTTCTCTATGTCCTGTAAGGTATACCTAGTTATTTTTATTTTTATTTTTATTTATTTATTTGTATTTGTTTATCAGGATAGTACACTGATCTGCATGAATAGGATCACATAGAAATGAATAAAACATATTTACAGATGGGTCTACGTCTAATAATCAAAAGTCCACTTACCCGAAGATGGCTTTACTAAGACAATAACAATCACATGTTAATTTACTGAACAATCACACTACCAAATTTTTTCACAGGGTAAGTATGCACTGGGCCAACATGGAATGAGGTATGCCCCCCCACACCTCCCACAAACACCCTAACTAAATATACCAACTCCAGGATTGCACTACAGTAGGGAAAAGGGCAAATTTCACCATGATGGCCAAGTGCATACTTACCCTGTAAGGTGGTGGTATTTTTCTTTGAGGCTACAGCTACTATGGATAGTACATATTCAAGTTGAGATAATAGTATGCCTTTTCCTATGACATGTTTGGCTAGCTTGTACATAAAAGGAGAGAGATTATTTACCCAAAACAGTAGTGTGTTGATCTTTTTGCATGTGTCTTGTGTTTTCAATGTGTAGTTGAAAGTCAAGGGATAGCTCTAGGCAAATGTAAAGGTATTTGAAGGATGCAGTAGTTCCTATGGTGATATTGATAACATCTTTAATATTAAGGAAGCTGGGTGCTTTGGCTATTCTTTGGTTGGTTCCCAATAGTATTGCTTTTGTTTTTCAAGGACTGAGTATATGTTTCTAGCCTATTAACCACTGGTTGAGAGTTTGAAGGTCATCTTGAAGATGATTTTGTACAACAGAGTAGGATTTGTTTGACCTGTAGATGACCATGTCACCTCCATAAAGACTTAGAGGTATCCGCGGGTGATCCAATTGATCCAGTGGGAGTTTGCTGATAAATATGGAAAAGAGCAGAGAGGCAAAAGTGGAACCCTGGGGACTCCTTTCATAAGAGGGGCTGTTTCAGGGGTAATGGTGTCTATTGTCACCTTGAAGGCTCTATTGGTGAGGAAATCTACAACCCAATGTTTTGCATCATTACTAATGCCTATATGAGTTAATTTGTCAAATAGTAGGTTAGGGTCAATTAGATCAAAGGCTTTTGTTAGGTTAATAAAAACAGCTCCTGTCAGGTTACCTGTGTTCATATTCAATAGGATGTTATCTGTGAGTGCTATTATGGTGCTGTGTCCAGACAAGAGTCCTTGTTGCTTTCTGGATAGAAGATGAAATTGATGTAACTAAGCAATAATTTGGTTGTAGATAATTTTTTCTAGTATTTTGCCTGACGTGGAAAGTACTGAGATAGGACGGAGTTGTGAAGCACTGGCTGGCTTGAGTAGTTTTGGAATAGGAGTGTCTATTGGTGTTTTCCATATATGAGGCATCAACTTAATAGTTAAGCAGAGGCTGTACATATGAGTGAGAGGATGGGATATGAAGTCCTTGCAAAGGTGAAAGAATCAAGGCGCTGGGTTATCTGAGCCTGGGGGAGTATCTATTTCTATGGGATATGAAGTCCTTGCAAAGGTGAATGAATCAAGGCGCTAGGTCATCTGAGCCTGGGGGAGTATCTATTTCTATGGGATATGAAGTCCTTGCAAAGGTGAAAGAATCAAGGCGCTAGGTCATCTGAAGCCTGGGGGAGTATCTATTTCAAGGCGCTAGGTCATCTGAGCCTGGGGGAGTATCTATTTCAAGGCGCTAGGTCATCTGAGCCTGGGGGAGTATCTATTTCAAGGCGCTAGGTCATCTGAGCCTGGGGGAGTATCTATTTCAAGGCGCTAGGTCATCTGAGCCTGGGGGAATATCTATTTCAAGGCGCTAGGTCATCTGAGCCTGGGGGAGTATCTATTTCAAAGCGCTAGGTCATCTGAGCCTGGGGGAGTATCTATTTCAAGGCGCTAGGTCATCTGAGCCTGGGGGAGTATCTATTCCAAGGCACTAGGTCATCTGAGCCTGGGGGAGTATCTATTTCAAGGCGCTAGGTCATCTGAGCCTGGGGAGTATCTATTTCTATTTGGTTGAATTGTGTTTCAGTCTGTTTGGTTCTTATCTTTTTGAAGGGGGATAGTAGAATGTAAATGGGGGGAGGGTGGCTGTGGGGGCGGAAGGTTTGCGTTATTTATGTGTGACAGGCTGCTGAACTCATTGAGGAAGTCTGTGCAATAGAGTTTGTATGTGGTATTGGTAGAGGGTTTCAGGGGTGTGGAGTTGTGTTGCATTTTTTGACAAGTCAGCAGGCTGATTTCTCTCCAGAATCTTTTAGGTTTGGCTAAAAGAAATATTTTTTTTGTACTGGTAGTGGTTGTTTTTGTGTCTACAGATGATTTGTTTGGCTAGGTTGTGTAGTGAGGTATTTTTGAGTCAGGAATATGTGGAGGGATTGCATTTCCAATTGTGCCAAGCTTCATCGTGTAATTTAAGGAGGTGTTTGAGTTCATTAGATACCCAGTCATGTTTATGAGGTCAAAGTAGCCTTTGTACTAAGGGACTGACATTACAACACTTTGCCAAATAAATAAGCTAATAGTCCTCTACTGGTCCAAAGATGATTCTGGAGTGTAAGAGTGTGATGTTTTCTAACATCATTTTCTAGTGATGAAACATTTCTTGCCTGTTCCTTTATGTTTTTGCTTTCAGAAAAGAAAAAAAAAATGGTTGAAAGAAGGATATCAAAGTCCTGCATCCTGCCAGACTTTGAATTCCAGTTTTGCCCAATGTGGATGTCAAATTACCTCCATTCCAGTGTAAGTGAAGACCTCACAGTATCAGTATCTTTGTCCATGCCCACAGAATTATGTTTCTACTACTTTTTCTACAGCTGAGTCCAAGGGAAAATGAAACAGTTATATAATGTTTTCAAAATGATTACTTTTTTTTTGGAACATTTTAAAAAGTAAATAATGCTGAACACAGCAGGAGTGGCAACTTCTTGCATGTTAATGGCTTATTGTTCTTGGGTCTATATTATATTAGCGAAAATCCTTTTACGTGAATATGAAAAGAGCGACACATATTGCGTGAACCACGGAAAAGCCGAATGTCCAAAACTGCGAAATTCGAAATGTCGAAGTGTCATGGTTGGCCCGTCTGCGGTATAGCTCTGTAAGGTAAGTGTGCGATAGTTACAGACCTTAGGGTTAGGGTGCGGGTTAAGGTAAGTGCATAGATAGTTAATGTATGTAAGGTTTAGTGTAGGGTTAGAATTAGGGTTTTGTTAAATGTGTGTGTGGATTATTTATTTTGTTTTGGTATATCTCTGTAGGATAAGTGAGCGATAGTTACGGACCTTAGGGTTAGAGTGCTGGTTAAGTTAAGTACATAGATAGTAATGTATGTAAGGTTTAGTGTAGAGTTAGAAGTAGGGTTTTGGTGCTTTACTTTAGGTTTAGAAGTAGGGTTTTGGTTAGTGTATGTATGTGGTTTATTTATTTTGTTTGGGTAGGAAGTATGTAGTGGGAGGTGGAACTGGCCGACTATGGGGATTCGACTTTTTGAATTTCACGGTTTAGTGCGTTCGGCATATTCGCGGTTCATGCAATACGTGTTGGTGTTTTTGCATTCTCTTAAAAGGATTTTTGCTAATATAATATAGACCCATTGTTCTTCAGGGTTTATCTGCTATTCAACTATTTCTACTTGGGCAAGGAATTAGCTTATTAATTTAGACTCACTGATTTTCATCTGGGTGGTCCTTGTTTTCCAGGAAGAGTCATTGCTGCTGAGGGTTTCAATCTTTGAGCTGCCAGGGAAAGTGCATTCAAGGGCTTTTCATTTATCTGTATAGTTGACTCTGGAGTTCAGATAGAAGGAAGATGTATGGGGGCCTAAAGGGGCTTCTCCCATCAAAACATGTATCTTTTTTTTCTTTATTTTGGCTGATGCTTCTTGGACAGTTGAAGCTTCAGACAACTGTCAATTGACAAGACATAGAAGAAGCATTCTTCATTTATTTATTTACTTACTTATGTAATTTGCCTTTGATTAGCAGGACATTTCTGTTGGGAAAAGTCCCTTTTCAGCACAGACCCAGGGTGAAGTGCTCCATATTACATACCTTTTCACAAGCAATTAGCGTGAGCTAACAATAAAAACACAACACTGAGCTATATATAATTTAGCAGTTAATCACCATGTTAATTACACTATACCATATTTACAGCACACTAAAGCCATACACATCTAAAGAACATTCAGCATTATTTTCGGTTCATGTATAAAGTCACACAGAAATGTTAGTACACAGTAAGCAGATGCGGCATATGCATATTTTAGCAAAGAGTTATTTACTTGAGACATATAAACATTTGGCAAACTATGAGACTTTTATGATACTTAATTTGGCTGCATAACAGGGGGTGGGAGGGGGTAATGGTGGTGGTGCAAGGGTAATATTATTTTACTGATGCATACCATTTCATTGGGATTCTAAAATACTGGCTGGAAATGGTTAGACTAAAAGGGGGTTTAGTAATGAGAATGTTACAATGCAGGACCAATTTGTTACCAAGTGTGTTTCATGGAGGTTTTAAACAGTAGAAAATATGAGACATTCTGAGGTTTATAGGGAGAAGGATCTACAGTTTAACAAAGTACACAGAATATAGGTAGCCACCGTTATGAGTTCTGGATTTCTGAGTAAACACTAAGTGCTGGTTCAGTGAACACAGTTTTCTGTGGGTTGCCCATCAGTTTAATAACTGGCTGGTGGAAGACCATCTGGCTGGGCTGTAAATGTTACTTTGGGCAGTCTTAATGAGAGTATAGACATAGACAGCTAACTCCAGACAGTCAGGGAACTGAAATGCAAAACAGAAATGTGTTTGGTTAATGTTGCTACTTGCAAACATTGCAGTCTTATTATATGCTAGTATGGTCTTACATGCATAGTCTGATAGAAAGGTTTGGTTTTATGAAGAGGTCCTAGTGTAAGGTTGTTTTTGAACAGTATATACCCGCGGTGGTGGTGCTGCGGTAGCGTTGTCGCCTCACAGTAAGACGCTGTCCGGTTCGATTCTCAGCTAGAAAGTCTTCTGCGTGGAGACATGCATGAATGGGTGTACCTTCGTTGAAGGTTGTGCGTCAGGCCTGGCAAGCCGGTACGTAAAAAATCAACTGCCAATCATTAGCGGACTGGAGTTCCGCTGTGGCGACCCCTAACCGGGAAAAGCCGAAAGACACAAACAAACATTGGATATGCTGACTGAATCTTAATCTATGGTTAATTAATGCACTCAATAGTTTTGTGTTTTGTACTAATTCAGTTCTGTTCTAATATTATCAACAGATAATATTTTTAATTCATAGTAGTTTGCTGAGCTGAGGTGAAATGTTATTTGTTTAGTTTTTTTTTTTTTTTTTTTTTTGGATTTAAAGGTAGTTCATATTTTAATAGGTAGTTTTCAGTTTCTGTACAGGAATGCTGTAGGTAATTTTGGAGCTATTTGACCAAAGAGACACATATTAGTGTTGAATCATTTACATACTGAATTATATTTGCTGGAGGAGAGTCACTATGCATTTTATTTCTAAATATATTAAAGACTAACAGCTATAATACTAAACCTTGTGGTGGGCCTTATGCTGTTTCCCAAGGAGATGACACCTCATCAGCCCATGGTATATTCTGTGTTCTATGGCTTAGATAATTTTTAAACGAAGTCACTGAACTGTTTGTGAGGCCGAGTTTCTTGAGCCTAGATAATAATATAACATGTGAAACTGTATAAATTATTTGGATAGGTCTATAAACAGGGAAGCAGCCATTTCACATTGATTTTGTATTTCATTCATGAAAGTTAGCGAAGGTGTTTCGGTGTTATGGCCAGACCTAAATCTGTGCTATGTTGTGGAATGTAATTTGTTCTCTGTTATGTAGATTGTCAAATACAGGTGAAGAAATTTTTCAAATATTTTATTTAGAGGAGACAAGGTGACTGCAGTTCTATAATTTCTCAGCTAAAGGTGATCACCTCTTTTATGTAAAAGAATGCAGGATTGCTTCCAAGGCTTTGGGACTATAGTTTGTCAGAGAGGGAAAGAGAGAGAGAGAGAGAGAGAGAGAGCAACTACTTATATTTATGCATTTATTAAAACACAATCTGCTGTTATGTTAGTTAATATCCACTGAAAAAAACATTAAAGCAGATAGATGTCACCTCAGTGTGACAGTTTATTCAGAACAAGATTAGTTCTGATAACAGAGTCTTCAGACATCATGGTTAGTTACATTTAACCAAAGGCATGATCTATCAGCTAAGATACCAGGACCATAGTCCATAATTATCTGTAAGCATTTTCCTTCTCTGAGAATGAGTATTATACACAATGGTATCGACAAATTATTTGCTGAAAGTAGTGCCCTGAAAATTATGTTTGACTATGGCCACGTCTTCTGAAAACCAGAAAAAAGGTCAAATTTGATTTTATTGGAAACACAATTCCCTTTTCTTTTGTGTATGATGTTAATAAGTTACTATATATAAATGTTAGGGGGTGGTGTGTGTGTGTGTGTGTGTGTGTGTGTGTGTGTGTGTGTGTGTGTGTGTGTGTGTGTGTGCGTGTGTGCGTGTGTGCATATGTGCGTGTGCGTGTGCGTTTGTGTGTGCATGTGCATGTGTGTTAGAGTTTTGGGAGTGCAAGACATTTTCTTTTTTCTTTTTTTTTTTTTTTTTTTGTTTTTGTTTGCTTCTTTTTAATTTTTGTATTTGTGCTATCATTCATTACGAAAAAAGGTCCGAATGTGCTGTGTTTTATGGACTGGTCATCTGGGTCCTCGTGGCCAAGATCCATTTTCCAAATCCAATTACAGTATTAATAACCAGGCCTAACCAAATGTATTTTCTGGATGAAGTTTTACTAGACTTTGAGACGAGAAAATAAACTTTTTGCTTTGCCAACATATTTTGTTCACGGTGCACAGACAGTTGTAGGTGAAACATACTGCAGTACTTTCTGCTAGGTCTGTAGATAAAGAAACCCACATCAGTCCTCTGCTCCAGTTATCACATGAACTTATTGGGTGCATTTTTTATTGAATTAATGTTTTGCTACTGTTGAGAACACATGGATACAGTGATCTCAGCTTTCTGTTTCATTACTAATTAAATGCAATCTTACTCTTTGTGATCTGCTAGGAAAAAATGACTCGGCGAATGAAGCAAGACCGATTGGGCAGGGTTTCCCTTGAATCAGTGTTAGATAAGTTTATTATCTGTATCTTGCAAGTTTATTATCAACATCTTACATCTGCTTGAGTTACAAGGTTTTAAAAAAATAAGCATTGATCTGTAACTGAATTAAATTCAATTCTTTAGAAAGACAATAAACTATAATAATATAAAAAACATGAGGAGGTTATGTGGAGGAGCACATTAATAGTTTTGAGGTAAAAGTGCTAAATGAATATGGCTCATACACTTCTTTTTTCTCCTAAAGAAATGTCACATCTTAGTTATGAAATTTTCATTCTATGCATTTTATTCTTATATAGCAATTTAAAATTAAGTAGAATTATATTTTATTTCGGCCACATAGTAGTTGTTTATACAAAAATCTAGTCAGTTTCAATTCATGGTTTATTAAATTTAAGGTCACGGAGCACTAGAGCATTTCCCTGCAAGCAGTGTACATAAAGTAAGTTCATCACAGGACACATGAGAGTGTTTTTTTCTGTTGATTAAATGTTATTTTGCTTTTTGTCATCTGCCGGGAAAACAAATGATTAAGTGAATGAAGTAAGACTGATTAGGCAGGGTTTCCCCTTGAATTACTAATAGATAATGTTTTTATCTGTATCTTGCAAGTTTAAAATCAGCATCTTGCATCTGCTTACGTCCCAACATTTGGCAATAAGCAGTGATCTCTAATGATGAATTAATCTCTGTTCTGAAGAAAGAAAGAGAAAGGGGAGGGCGAGATTAAGAGAAAAATAAAACACAAAAAAATGAGAAAATAACAATGAGGACAAAATTAAAACTTGAAGACAAAAACACTGAGCCGACCATGGCTAATACTTGCTTACCACTTGAAAGGCGGAATGCCACATCTCAGATATGATACGAAACACTTATTCTCATTGACACCTCTTTTATTACATTCAGGTTCATGGGTGTACAGAGCTGTAAAAAGGCAGGAGACAATCCTGGATGGGGTACTGGATACCACCCCATCACATGACAACAGGAGACAAAGACATACAAATAGACAATGCACATAGACACAGACACACACTCACACAGACACATACAGAGAAACAGACAGGCATGTGCACACACACACACACACACACACACACACACACACACACAGACACTCACACACACACAGACACGTGCACGCACAAACGCACACACACACACACACACACACACACACACACACACACACACACACACACACAAACACGCACACACACAAATGCATGCATATATATGCATTCCTATTCACTTTGTACATACACCTGGGGTAAATTGAATATTGCCAGATCACTCATCTTCATATCTGTCAGATCTGGAAGGAAACAAGCCACCAGGAAACCAACACAGACACAGCCTGTTACTGTCGGTATTCTGTTTTCTTGTTTAAAACCAACACAGACACAGGGAGGACGTACACATTCAGTACAGAAGGTGCCTTACCCATGGCTTTTTTTTTTTTTTTACATTTGTTTACCAGGGTAGTGCTCTGATCTCAACTGATAATTTGCAGATACTGCCTAGATGAAATAATTCACAAATAAAGTAAAATGAAACACAGAGTCAGTAAGCTGCATATGTCTCAAACTCTTAGAGCAAAAATTCTGGACAAAGCCATAAATAATGGGGGGAACAAAAGCCCAAAAATAGGAAGACTTTTTAAATATTGCTCTTACAAACTTAGAAAGTTGTTAGAATAACAGGTTTTGCATTAACATGAATTTTTTGAATGGTATGAAGTCTGATACTGAAATGTCTGTCATTATTTTCTGACTTCAACCCTCAATGATGTACCAATGATTTGCAAGAAAACCACCATTTTATGAGAAGCAGGCCAAAAATGTGAAGCAAAATTCTGGATATTCTGTGAAAATCTGTACAGTTGACAGGTATGGAGCTGTATACATCTAAAACAGTACAAGCACTCGATTACAAAAAATGTATAGTAGCAATTAATAAATGTAGCAGCAATTATGAAAGAAATACACATTTTACATTTTTACACACTTATATTGCAGCTTCAAGTTCTGGTGCAAATGCTGTGGGCTAATAAATGTCAGGGAAGTGGAGGGTGGGGGAGGTGGAGTTAAGAAGTATTACTAGGTGACAGTAAGGCCAGAGGTTAAGAGGCCCATATGTAACGTGGCCTGCTATATGGGTGGAGCTGGTTTGATATGGTGTTGAGGAACTTTTGTAATGTAGGGAAGGAGATTTGTAGCTTTTTGGTGTGGACAGGTGGATTCCTATATTTTAGGAGCAAGAATGGAGAAAGAGAGGCAATGTAACCCGGTTTGTGGTGGTTAGAGTGGGAGCTTGTTTGGGAGACTGTCTGGGGTTGTAGTGTGTATCTTTAGTATAAAGTTTGACAACTAGTGGTGGGAATGAGTTAGGTTAGAGAAGTATGACAATGAGAGGTCCCAGTAACAGGTGTACTGCACTAGGAACCATGTGGCTTTTGTACAGCTGTACTGCACTAGGAACCATGTGGCTTTTGTACAGATGAGACAGTGGTACATTAGTGTTGAAGCAACAGATTTTGTTTTCAATAGTGTGTAAGAGTTTCTCTTGGAGGCTGTGTCTATTATGGGCAGTCCACGTTCATGATTAGAAGGCACTATTCATAAGGGTCACATATATGTTCCATGCCTCCCTTACATACATATCTACACTATGCTTCCTAGCAGCCTTAATTAATTTCAGCCAGGTATATTCCTTATAGAATTTGCTAAAATGTGTTTATTTTAGGTGGATTTTATTGGGTCTCATTGGTGGCCTAAAAGAACCTTTATATTTATTTATTTATTTGTTTATTTTACATTTGTTGACTGGGCTAGTCCAGCTGGATATATGTCCATTTTCAGCAGAGGCTCGAGGAGAAAAGCTCCTCGAAGACACAGTAAAAAAATTATATATAAAAACAATATTTCACAGGTACAGGTAGAATACAAGATTAAGCTGTTTTATACATGATAGATTTTACAGATGTGGGTAGATTAATATAGAAGGAAATATGTTCACTCCAAAACACATTTGATTGCAGAATCATATGACATGTAACTTTTGTTAATATGGTAGGTAGTCAATGACATTTTAGGGATATTGATAGAGAAAATCAAATTTAGGCCTGTTATATTTATGGTTTTCAGTAGTCAATTAGTATATACAGTTAATAAGGCAGATGTCTTAGTAAATAAAATAACATGAGTAGTTAGTCTGGGTTCACACAGGGACATAACCAATGGGATTTAAGGTAGGTTTTCAGCTTGCTTTTAAATTGTGTTAGTGAGGAAAGGGAGGTCAGGTCACTGGGGCGAGAGTACCAGGTTTTACCCACGGTATTAGAGAACAAAGAGTCACCAGTCTTATTGTAGGTTTTGCCTATTTGTACTAATATTTTATTAGATGAGCATAGGGTCTTAAGGTTGTTGTAGGGGGTGATAAGGTTGGTAAGAATTGGAGTGTTAGTAGGCTGATACAAGATTTTGTAGGCAACTGTTAATTGTTTAAATAGAAGTAAATTTGGCAACTCTAGCCATTCTAGTTGTTCATAATTAGTACAGTGATGGGTTTTGAATGTAGAGCCTGTTGCAAATCTAGCAATATTGTTGTAGGAGACAGCCAGCTTGTTCAAGCTGTTTTTTGAGAGGTTAGTATATATAGGAGTAGCGTAGAGGAGGGTGGAGATTAAGTGGGTCTGAGCAATAGTAGACCTTGCTAGTGGGGTAAGAAAGGATTTGATTCTATAGAGGGAGCCTAGTTTTTTGTTGACTGTTTTTATGGTACTGTTAATGTGACTATGAAAGTTAAGGTTATTGTCAATTAGTATCCCTAGGAGTTTTGTGGTAGAGTCAGGGGATATGATGGTTCCATTGTTTGATGTAACAGTAAAATGTAGTGGTGTGGCCCTTTGGGTGGGAGTAAAAAGTAGGAGTTTGTTTTTTTTGGGGGTTCAGGATGAGGCAATAGTGTAGTAATCATTCCTCTACTGTGTTAAACACTTTTTGGGTGAGGGACTGAAGGTCTGATGGAGTCAGGGCTGAGCATATTAATGTGGAGTCATCTGCGTATTGTATTAAAGTTGCTTGAGGAATTACAGTATGCAGGTTGTTGATGAAAATAGAAAATAGAAGAGGTCCAAGTATAGAACCTTGGGGGACACCGAGTGCAATGTAGAGATGGGGAGTTAAGTTGTTCTCCCACAGAACTGCCTGTTGCCTATTGTTTAAGTAGGATTGAAACCATTGTATAGCCAGTGCATCTAGAGATAGGTTTTTGAGTATGTTTATGAAAAGTTGGTGGTTAACCATATCGAAGGCTTTAGAGAGATCAATAAAGAGGGCTGAGGATAGAGTGTTGTTATTGCGATTTTTGTTTATACAGTCAGAGAAGGATAAAAGGGCAGTAGTAGTACTGTGAAATGGCCTGAAGCCATGTTGGCAGTTAGCTAGTAAGTTGTTATCTATTAGATGTTTTAACAGTTGCTTATGAATGCATTTCTCCATGATTTTTGCCAGTGGAGATAGTATAGCAATAGGTCTGTAGTTGGATAATTCCCTAGAGTTTCCACCTTTATGCAGGGGAATAATATGCGAGATCTTCCAAATAGATGGAATGGTTCCCTCAGAGGTTGTTCTGTTAATCAGAATGGAGATGGGGTAGGCTATGGCATTTGCAGCTTTTTGCAGATATTCTGCAGGAAGATCAGCTGTGGTGGTGCTAGGTTTGAGTTTTAGTAGAAGGGTACAGATAAAGGATGTAGGAACAGGTTTGAGATGAAATGAGGGAGGTAAGATAGTAGTAGAGGAAGTGAGAGATGAGCTGTCAGGAGTTAGTTGATTGGCAAGAGACTGAATGGTCTCAGTGAAGAATGTGTTAAAGGTACTTGCAATTTGCTTTGGATTGTCATGGTCAGTACCTCCTGGGGTGTCTGTGACAAAATGGCCTGGGTGTAAGAGTGTGTTAATCCCTGCCCAGAATTTTTGTGGTTTGTTTTGCTGGGTATGTTGGAGTTGAATGTAATAGTTTCTTTTGTCTGACAGAATGTTTTTTTGTATCATTTCTTAGCTGTCTGAACTTTAAGTTATCCTCTGGGTTTTTAGTAGTAAGCCACTTGGCCCAGTCTTTATTTCTGAGGAGCATTTTTTGTTTGGTCCCTTTTGAGAGCCAGGGGGCAGGTTTATTCCTAGTTCTAATGGTCCTATCTGGAGCATGGAGATCTAGAATACTTAAGAATTTGGTATTAAAGTAGATTACTGCTTCCTCTAGAGGTAAGTTTTTGAAGGGTGACCAGTTGCATGCTTTAAGTTCAGTTTGGAAGATGTCAGGGTTAAAATTTGTGTTACTCCTTATTATTCTATAGGTAATTGGGCTAGGGGTGTTAGTCTTAAATCTGATCATGAAGGTGAGTGCATGGTCACTTATATCCTCAGGGAGAGTCCCTACTTTGTAACTTTGGTGATGTCTATTTATCAGAATCCAATCTAGGGTGCTTTTATTGTTATTGCGTTTATTGGTCCTTGTGGGGGAGCTAATAGTTTGAGTGAACCCATGTAGGTTAAGATAAGTAGAGGGCTGGTCAGAAGTACAGCTTTTCCAGTTGATATTAAAGTCACATATGCCTTTAGTTTACCAAATAAAATGAGAATCTATGGGTTTCTTAATAAA
Source organism: Protopterus annectens (assembly GCF_019279795.1). Lineage (NCBI taxonomy): Eukaryota > Metazoa > Chordata > Ceratodontiformes > Protopteridae > Protopterus > Protopterus annectens. The sequence goes on along the minus strand of NC_056740.1, from coordinate 411,530,642 downwards.
TGTATCAATTATGATATAGATGTCTGTGTATTGTATCTTTACAATATATTTATATAACATGCAATTTACATATTTTATGTAAATGACTAACTTTGTATTTCTGAACATATGTATATGTACATGTATTCATGTCAGATGCTATCTTCTTTATGCCTTCTCTATATGTCGTACAACACATAACTGCAATCTGACCTGCTTCATTAATTTTAATGATACATATAAAGTCTTACCCCAGGATTTAATAAACTCCATGCAGGCATTGTGTAGAGCCTACATGGAATGTGTCCATGTACACAGCCTTGGTCCCCTCTCGGCAGCATGTCATGCATATTAATGATGGTGCACTGTCAAGGGAGAGCTGAGGAACACGGATATTGAATCAGTGTAGTCTGAACATTTTTTTTCTTTTTTTTTATTAAAAATGCATGTTTGCATGGTGTGGAGTGCAGCAATGCCAAGCTGTGCTCACATGTGGGCTGCAGTCACCTGCCAGACATCTAAAAATCAAAACTGTATGTAATTAATAAGCATAATGGCATTTTATGTGTGTGTTTTTTTTTTTTAATTTGGCATTTGTGTGGTGCAGAGAGGAGTGCAGCTAAGCTGAGCGGATCTCAAACATACATGGCAGGCACCTGGCAGACATTTAAAAATAGAAACCAGATGTAATTAAATAATTATTTATTGGTGTGTTTAAGTATGTTTCTGCAGAGAAGCGTGGTGCTCAGCACTGCTAACAGGTAGCTCAGTGGTGTATGTGAAGGTATACTGGATATCTTGATATCCATGTAGCTTAATGGGTAGAGTTATGGCTGTATGTGTAGTAGGTCCAGGGTTCAAATACAAAGAATTCAGAAGTTGTCTGTATTTTTGTTGCACACGTTATGGACAAACTTTTAAAATATGGCTCCACTGCACTCTGCTAAACACTGCTCATTCATGCTAAGCTCCACATAAATGGGTTAATGGCTGCAAATATTTGTGCAGTGCTCAGTTTTGCTAAAACCACAATTGTGCATGTTTGCAGGCCGCTCAGCTCTGCTTGGCTGGTTTGCACCCTGCTAAGCAACACAGTGCTTTTTTGAATGTTGCTCAATGACTTGTAAGGGTGGGAAAACAGCCTATACACAGTGCATTAGGTGGGAATTCTGCAGAAACTACTTGAGTCTATCATCTGTTGATATGGCTGGTGGTATTGGAGAAGGTGTGCACTTTCAGGTGCAGCAGTGGAGCATCCAGGAGTCTAGGGTCATGGTTGGGCTTCTAGTAAAAAGCCATGAGGATAGACTGCTGCAGGACAGTTTCCAGGGCTTGGGTGTGTGGCGGAGGCCTGGGACTGGCTGGCCAGAGAACTCACCAGTGTTACTGGTATCCCCTACACAGGTGAGCAGTATTATCACCACCATGATGACCTGCAAAGATGAAAGAGGTGAACCTTGGACACCTGGCAGGGAATGCCCCACAAGTATGTAAGTTCTTTTTCCTCTGTTTTACCAATATGTATTCCGAATTTCTGCAAAACTGGTATGCATAATGGTGTGCTTCTCTCCAAAGAGCTGCAGCTGAGAGGGCTCACAATGTCAGGTCTCATGCTGATTACCTGGCCAGGTTGTACCATCAGCATGGTCAGTATGGCTGTATTATGCCAACTGTAGTGCAATAATCAAGAAAGAGTAAATAATTAACTGCAACAAAGTATATACAATGAAGTCTGTAGTGCAATAAAGTTGAAATTAGAGCTGTAGTGTAATAAATGAATAATAACTGTAGTTCAATAAAAACAAGATACCAATAACAGCAAGAAAATGGGTGTATATCAGAATTGTCTTGTCATAACCATTGTGGTATAGCTGTATGCATTGAGTCTATAAGGTAAGGTTGCTGCAGTCAAGTATAACACTGTAATAGCTGTAGAATGCAAATCTAATGGCTACAAATGGTATTGCTTAACTCATAGTACTGTTCAAGGCTTTCTCTAGGCCAGTACAGGTCACATAATGCTCTGTCTTCCACAGACTTCAGGTAATAAAGGTATATGGATGAGATAGCCCACTCCACGGACAGATATTGTGTGTGTGGACTTCACGGATATTGCAAACCAATAACAGTAATATGTGTTCACCTGTATTGTTGAAAGTGAAATAAAGCTGTAGTAATATATGCAGTATGGTTGTATGCCATGCATGTCTGTTCTATTGGCACTGCAGTCTAGTAAAACACTGTTACAGTACTAGAATGGTAGAGGAAAGTCCTGTAACTTGTAGTGCACAATTCTTAGTATGTTTCTATGTTGTCTCCAGGCAAGTATCAGTCAAGCTGTAGTTAACAGTACCTCAGCAGCTCAGGCTGTTAAACTCCTTGTGCACTGTACATTTTGCCACGCACAGTCCTGAGTTTGAATCCAGTGCTATGTAGCACTACATTTTCAGTATCAGTCACTTTATGCTCATAATTTCTATGTCCACAAGAACACAAAAATGTGATTGGTGAGTTAGCCCATTTTATGTGCAGACATTGTGTTTAGATCTCACAGAATGTTACACTCAATAGCAAGAATGTGTGCATCAGCATTGTTGATTCAAAAATAAAACTGTGTAATCCCATTATGGCTGTATCTCTTGCTTGTCCATATTAACCTGCTGCAGTCAATTATTAAAGTATTTGCAAATGTCCCCTGTAGTTACAAATAGTGGGTTCTACTCCCATGCCTGCCAACTAAGCCATGATGGCTGTCTAGTTTAATTACTGTACACAAACATGCCTCTCAAGTGTTGTAAATTAATATCTGGAATGCAATGTATTACCAAATCCATTTACAGAAAACCCTGGTAGTTATAGAAGTCCACATTATGTGAAACTGTTCTGAGTAGTTCTGCACCTGCATTTGTCAGTGCTGCCCTTTATTGTTTCATGCTATCACCTTGAGAGGTATGTACGTGCTACAACAGCTATAGGAGAATTGTAGTCACTGTAATCACAACTGTCAGTACACACCTGTAGAAGTATGTATGACCAGTTTTGTCAGGGATATTATCTGCAGTCTCCCTAATAGAAGGTTTTTCTTCCTTTCCCCACCCCTTATATTAATGTATTCATTATTGTAATGTTGTATTATGATTTAATATGAACATATTTTATTAAACAAACTATATTTTGGAAAATGCGGTTGATTATTGTTATGTTTTATTATGATTTAATATTAATATAATTTGTTAAACTATATTTTGGAAAATGTGGTTGATCATTGTTATGTTTTATTATGATTCAATATTAACATATTTTGTTTAACTGTTTTGTTGGCCCTGTGGTTTACTTCACGCTGGCATACTGTTACCATACTGACTGTTATGTTATGTTATGTTGTGTTGCACATAATATACTTTAACATGTATTTGGATTAATAAATATGATGTTCCATTCTGTTGATAGTAACAGTGGTTTAGTAGTTACTAACCATAACATATTGCTTTACCTCATATACCAAAGCATGTCAAGGTAGGCCTGTTTCGGGTGATCCTCCTGCCTTGCCTCAACTGGCCATGGCAGTGGGTCCCAGCATGTCTGGCACCCAGACCATTGTTGCTCCTTCTGTTGCCCCTGCAGTACCTGTGGTGTTGGGTAGTACCGTTACAGGGGATGGGGCCCAGTCTTCCTCTAGGAGTGGTGGCAGAGGGATAGTGGTCACCCTTGATGAGCTACCAGTCCTGGTGAGCAGGATAGTCCACAGTGGCTATGACCAATGCCTGCGCCAGATTGAGGAGATGCTGGTTGACCTGATGGGGCAGTGTCACCCTGGTGCCCGGCCTCCAGCACAGCCACCCTCAGGGCAGTGAAGGAGCAGTGTCAATGGTCCCATGGATGGGGGCATGAGTCATGCTGCTACCGTCTGGAGGCACATGGGACTCAAATTCCACAACACCTTCCCCATCAAAGGTGTTCACCCCCCCATGTGTCACACACTGCCCCTGTCTGCTGTCTGTCTTGTCTGTTTGCAAATGCATCCTCACCTAGCCAAGTTACCTCCCCCACACATACCTATGTCCCTTCTCCAACATTCCACTCTCATCTTAAAAAAAAGGGCACCTGTCTCAAAAAAAATATCGTCCCATACATAGCTCTCCATTCCTCATACACGTCCACTGGACACATGTAATTCAGTCCAATTACTTTGACAATGCAGTTATGTTGTCCTCAACCTTCTCTCTGGGCTTTGAGAGTCCAAATTCATGTACAAATCTGTCAAAGTGCACAGTTGTTGCTTTACAAGAACTGGATAGCTATGGCTCTTTCCTACACCCTTCCTGCACATCCCTCCCTGCCTTTGAATATTTTTTCCTTCTGCTTGCCCCCATTTCACCACTTTCCTATCTCCCCTTTATTCTTTTCTTTATATTTTTTAGTGAAGAGCTGCAAGGCAAGCCACATCATGCAGCTTCACTTAGCTCAGTTAAATAGGGCTATAATGAGTATATGTGCTTTTAACATTGTAAGTCACAATTACAAAATAAACACCTCTGCTATGTTTCGATCCCAAGCCCATCACACCGCATCACATTGCATTAACCCACCAAGCCACGCAACTCTTAATTAAAACAGGTGGCTTAAACAAAACAAATTAATTGCCACTTATGGTCATAAGCCGTGTTTCAGCAGAGCTGTGTTCCACACCATGCAAACTGAAATGAACAGTAATGGAAAAAATAGAAGTGCACCTTGGATTCTGGTGCAATAGTGCACCACTAGACAGCCGAACACATGATAATGCATGTAACTGAGGCCTGTGATAGGAGGTAAATGTGCCCTTTACCAGAAACATGCAGAAAGTCACCTGCTCAGGCATACATGGCAAAATTCATGTCCAAATGGGACAGAAATACATCCGTATAAAGCCATGCACATACTGATGGATGTAGACAATGTTTGTCACAGCCTGTATGTCTGCACATATATCTTGCAAGTACACCTGCTGTAGTAGTGACTCAGTAATTCAGTCTGTTAAATGACTTGCATACATTACATTTTGCCACACACAGTCCTGGGTTCAAATCCAGTGTTGTGCTGCATTTCAGTTACATTATTGTGAAGACAGTAATTAACGGATCACTAATACATCCATTATCCACACAAAGCATTGCAAATTATAGAGCCACTTTTCAGTGGATGAAGTCAGAGGCCTGCAAGTAGGGACACACTTTACATAGCCATATAACAGTACAATATGTAACCTAGTACTCTGTTATTGACACAGTTGCCTAACATCCGTACCTTAAGCACATGCCTTAACTGAAGTGTAAAGGGTAGCCTCACCCTAGCACTGCCTCTACAACAAGGCTGACACAGCTGACACAGATACACCTACAGATTGTTGTCCTCCAAAGTGTCCACATTATCTGCCTATGTCTACTACCTGCAGCAGCAGCTACAGCCTTGAGGTACACTCAGCTCTATGTAAAGGTTTCTGCTATAGACCTGCTACAGACCTACCCTCTGTGATGATGTAGTCTTCTCACCCCAGTAGTGTCCATCTCAATAGCTAAGAAAGGGGCCCAGGTCTATATGAAGGCCTTATATATATATTGCACAGTGCTCGCATGTCATTGGCTAATGATAGTGCAATTCAGACCTTACTCTCACACAGAGTATGCCTTTGTGAAATTTTACCAGACACACAGTTCAACAGAAGAGTACTGCACTCCAGCAGGTGTGTAACTGTTTTTTCTGTATAACAGGATGCAGATGAGAGGATAGAGGTATTGGGAATAGGGATTACAACAGTAAGCCGGTCACACACCTGTGGTAATGACATATCAGTGATACCCTGCTGACTTACACCTACAGGGGATGTACAATACATCAAGGTGGCATTGTCTTTTCTCAGTGTGGCACACTGGTGTTGTCAAACGGTCCTTATATAGTGGTTGTTATAGTGCACTGCTATTTGTCTGCCACTTGCATCTATGATATATTATTGTGTGATTGGCGTTAGGGGACACACCACAGTGGACTGGAGTGTTGGGTGTATGATCATAAAGGAGAAGCTGTCATGGCACACAGGGAATATCAAAGTAATAGTACTAGGCCAGTTGTATCCGCACACATGTTATGTTGTCCGACTGTGGGTTATGCCATGTGTGAACAAGCAGTGGATAGTGCTGGTCATTTTGCCCTTGCTTTATCTGTACATAGTGGATGTCCATGTATCTGCTCCTGTAATGTGTTTCCTTTGTGTTGTCTTTCAGGAATAATGTACCACAGATGACACCCACCTTTCTTGGATGCAGAGAATGAGATAATTTGCAAGGACTAAGGCAGCTTCATGACATCCTATTATCCAGGGAGAGACATAATAAGGAACAGTGGGCTGAATTATGTTCAGACCTTGTCTGTGATGTTAATGCCACAGGCCAGCAGGGCAAGACATATGAGCAGGTTCGACACCGGGTAACCAATATGATTAATGCTGCACGTCAATGCGCAGCAGATATAGCCAGGGATTGTGCTGTCACTGGTGGAGGCCCTGCAGCAGAACAACAAATCTCTGCCACTGAGGAATTCCAGGTGTACCTAGGCACATGTGTCAGCTGCCAGGCATCCATCACACCATACATCATGGAGGTGGGTGCCACAGTTTCCACAGCTGATGAACATGCAGGTAAACTTACTGTGATCAGCATTGTAATACTGTAGCAGTGTGTCACGCTGTAGATACATTTATGTGGGGGCCAGGTCTTTGATCTTTGTGGGGGGTGTAACCTCAGGTATACACTCATACACAGATTGGGACAAATACAACAAGTAACAGAGTAGCTACTGTAAATGTGAGAACTATGGATGTATTACCTTGTTCTGCTGCAGCATGCAGTGATACTGACATTACTCCACCCTCAACTTTTCACAGGTTCTTCAGGTATTGCCCAAGGCCATGGTCCTGCCCCTGGTAAGTATGACACTTGTTTTGTTAAGGAACAATTATAGTCTAGTAAGGTACAGGCCAGGATAATTCCCTATGTGCTCTTAATTATGTGTGTAGACAGCATATGATGGTTTTAAATGCCATTATGAAAGAGGTACCAAAGGTTTCGAGATGGGGTAGTCACAGGAGTGTAGGTCAACAAACAGATACACTTTGGCAGTTAATGATAAGAGCAGATAAGGGTCCTGGTTTAAATGAGACAAGGGATCTAAAGTGCCTTTTAATATACAACAGCTTGAAGGCAAATACATTAGGCACTGAAATGTGCATTTCCATATAATTGTGAAGAGAGTTGTACTGGGTTTTATGTGTTTTTTTTTTTTCAATTATAGTGCCATACTGAGTAATTAAAAGGTAAATATTACCTGCCATGTTTGACTTGATTTACTTCAAGTGATGGTTATATAGGTCCTGGGTTGAATTTGAATTGTGTTCTGAGGTAGTGCTTTGTGGACAAAGGTGGAGAAGGCAATTTTGTGACCACTAATGCAGTCATGGGTCTTTGTTGTTAGGAGTCTTAGATGCTTTTTGTACACAATAGTGTAGGTATTAATATACTACTTTTTTCATTCTTATTGCAGGTGACTGTGAGGGTTAGTGTCTGTCCCCTACACAATCTAATGTCAGTGACTCCTCAGACACTTATGATGATGGTGGCCACAGTGAGGCACAGTTGGGGGTGTTGGGGGCTGAACCTGTCCCAGAGGTAGACATCACTCTTCTGCCCCCATTTTCACCGCACACAATCTGTATGCCCACACATACCCCATCCCTGGAAGCCCCTGATATTGGACAGTCAGGGGGTGGAGACATTGAACAGAAAAGTGTGGCAACTAAGGCTCCAGTCAGTGTAGATGCTGGCCATAGATAGAGAGTTGGTGAGATCCCACACAGGTGAATTGATTGGGGTGCTTGTAGGAGGCTTTCTGGCCATCGACCACCTGTTGCAAGTGTCACATCATGGGTCACCTGGCACATGTTTCAGGCTATCACGGAGACACAGGCATGTTCTGAGCAGAACACTGGGCATATGCTTAGAGTTATGGATGCCACACAGTCTGACATCCGTGACAGCCTCCATCACATTGGGGACACCCTGGATTAGTTGACTGATGCAGTGGACAGATAGTGGGCTGAGGCAGTGTCTGTCTTGGACCGCACATTGTCTGTGCTGGAACGTGTGGTTGGAGTTGAGCATCAGACTCGTGGACATAGGGCAGCAACACCATCTGCTGAGAGTCCATGTGGCTGTGCACACTCACGGTCCCATAGTGGCAGTATATCTAGCACTACAGAGGGAAGTGTGCTGTCCATACCACGATGTGGCTGGCCATGGGCTCGTGGTCCTGGCTGGTCCCATGGGGTACACAGTCCCAGCAGACACCAGTGACCATCAGGTACTAGCACTGCTTCCGACCTTGGGCATGGAGGTGCCAGTACAACTCCTGGCAAAGCCAGTTTCCATGTTCGGAGCCAGAGACAGTGAACTGTCAACTCTATCATATACAGTCCACAGCTGTCCAGCATATATATGTGTAGGGCTGGCACTGAGCTTGACTGTGTTCATGCACACACTCACACACCACTGTCATTTGCAGGTCACCTACATATTTTATTTTTATTTATTTTACATTTGTTGACCGGGCTAGTCTAGCTGGATATATGTCCATTTTCAGTAGAGGCCAGGGGAGCAAAGCTCCAATAGTTATTACAAGTTTAAACAGAAATAGACAATACAGGTTATAACAGATATTATGATGGCAGCAAACCAAAATAGGTAAGAAAATAATTTTTTTTTTCACATGATGTGAATTACAGTAGTCAGACAATATATACGTGAAAAAATATATATACATAAATGTTATGTAAAGGGTAAGTTATCAAGGATACCGGGAAAAAAATTATGGAAAAAGAAAAGAAAGAGAAGAAGAAGCAGAGTTAGTCTGGGTTAGTGCCGGAGCAGAGCCAGTGTTTATTGAGATACATTTTCAGTTGCCTTTTAAAAATTGGGAGAGAGGTCAGAGATATGATATCAGAGGGTAGTTTGTTCCATATTTTTCCAACAGAGTTGGAGAAGAGGCAGTCTCCTGCAGAGTTATTGGGTTTAGCAATATTAATCAGTAGTTTGTTTGAAGAGCGTAGATGTTTCAGATTGTTATATGGTGTAATAAGGCTGGAGAGTATTGGTGTTTTGGTGGGTTGGTATAGGATCTTGTGAGCTATTGTGAGCTGTTGAAGTTCAAGCTGGTTAGGAAGTTCAATCCACCCTAGTTGTCTTAGATTCAGGCAGTGATGGGTTCTAAAAGGGAATCCTGTAGCAAATCTAGCAATATTGTGGTAAGATGTTGCTAGTTTCTTGAGGTTGCTATTGGAGAGATTACTGTATATGGGGGAAGCATAGAGAAGAGTAGAGATTAGGTGAGTTCTGGCTATGGTGGTTCTTGCTTCAGGTGTAAGGAAATATACACACAGCACCTCTCCATGGTCCATCTTACATGCTCCCCCCTGATTCACACACATGCTGTCTACTACTTGAGCCAGCCTAGGCTCCTGTGTCCCCACACAATACCCTGTGCAAGTGATGATAACTGTGTCACATCCCTGTCATCCTTAGTATCAATGCAGGGAAATGCAGCTATGTGTCTGATGCACAAGGTGAATATATTACTTAACATGGACTTGTGTAATGCAGTGTTGGTTCACCATGCCACTTGTAGTGGTTAACAACAGATACAGTAGGCTGGCATTTGTCATGTGTATGCCACATACATTTGTGTACCTTATGTAGTCCTTATGTTCTATGGTGTTGAACTGGCTGTATAGTTACACAATGACAGGTGTATCATGGGCCTGTTTATGTTTCCGTTACACAAGTCTATTGGGATAGCCTATATCCAGCAATAAAGCAGCACAGGATGGCATGTCAGAACAGCAGACATATGTTGTCAGCAAGGTACAGCACTATAACTGCATGGCCCCATAGGTTCATATGTGTATAACAGGCTAACAAGGGCAATGTTGGCATTCAGCATACTCTTGCATCCCTAATCTGTGATAAGGTCTGCTACCTTTCATAAGTGCCACCAGGGTTTTGATGGAGGTGACATGTCTATATATATCCTGTGTTCAGTACAAAGAGTTGCCTAGCAACAGTTATGATTGTTGTGCTTTGTATCCCAATGTGTAACCTGCACATGATATGTGTCACAGCAGATATGTGCATGACATGTATGGGGAGGCCTGTTTCATGTAGGGTGTACTGCCTGTTACATATCTGTTTCACCAGCATGTTCATAGGTTCATAGGCTCATAGGCAGGTACTACGCTATTGGCCCTAGGGCCTATACAAGCCTAGCCAAAAAGGTACCCTGGCTTTCGCCACCCAAGAAAATTATTTTCCTGTGCCTCTGTTGAGCAGAGCCACAGAAGTGATCCCTGGGGTGAATTTCCTATTTCCCATCCAATTATCAAGATTTTTCATGTAGTGCTAATGAGGAGCTTTGTTTGATATAGATAGGTAGTTTGTTCCAGAGTATGGGAAGTCTCTGGGACAGGAATCTATCCCTCCAGTATGTTATGTTTATTGTGGTGACAAGGTTTAGGTCCCTAGAGCATGTAGCTCAGAGGGATTGGGATTTCTTTAAGTAGAGCATGTCCAACAACTCTGGGTTTGACATAGCTTTGTATGTTAGGCAGAGATCTCCTCTGAATAGGCGATATGCGATGGAGTAAAGCTGGAGTTTTTTGAGACGGTCTCTGTAGGGCATCTGTTTGAGGCTGGTAATCCTCTTTGTGAGGTATTTCTGTAGCCTTTTCAGTTATTGTAGATGTCTTGTGAGGTACATACCAAAAGGGGTGTTGTACTCTATAATGGGGTTAATGAGTGATAAGTAGAGGGGAACAATGACCTCATTTTTCCTGGATGAGAAACATTTTGTGATGAGGTGTGCCATGTAGAAGGATTTCCTGACTACTGTGGCAATGTGATTATCAAAGGAGAGACTACTGTCCACCTGTGTCCCAAGGTCTCTTATCACACTTTTGGTGTTAAGTAGACTACCACCTATGTGGTAGCTCATGGGTACAGAGTTTTTACCAAAGGAGATGACAATGCACTTTTTGGCATTGAGCTTGAGGCCATGGTTTTGACACCAGGCATCTGTCTCAGTGAGGTCCTTTTGTAGGATGTCCACATCATTAGGAGTTATAATTATGGCTCCTAGTTTGCAGTCATCTGCAAACTTCGTTAGCCAAAGACCTTCTGTGTTAGCCTGTACTTCAGAAAAGTAGATACCAAATAGGAGAGGACCCAGGACTGAACCCCATGGTACTCCACTTGTCACTTGTCCGAAGTCGGATTTGGAGTCTACTACCTTCACAGTGTGGGTTCTGTCAGTGAGGCAGTTGGCAGCCCATCTTGTGACATAGGGATTTATACCTAGTTTAGTGAGTTTATCTATAATTCCAGAGTGGGGGATAGTGTCAAAAGCCTTGGTGAGATCTAGATAGGCTGTGTGAACCACCTTACCCTCATCTACAGTTTTGGTAACTGCTTCAAAGAAATCAATCAGGTTTAGGAGACATGATCTGCCTTTTACAAACCAAACCTGCGTGGGGTCCAGAGTTTGGAGATTACCAATGTCTTTGTTTATAAGTTCTATGATGATACATTCCATGGCCTTGGAGACCAATCTTGTTAGGCTAATGGGGCAGTAGTTCCCAGGGTCCATGGTGGCTCCCCTTTGTGGAGTGGGATAACAGTCACTGTGCGCCATTCAGTGGGCACAAAGCCTGAGGTGAGGCTATGATTGAATATGGTGCTTAGGTGGGGTGCCAGTTCATTCTGTAGTTCATGTAGAACACAGCCTGGGATGTTGTCAGGTCCCATGGATGCTGTGTTCTTGGCTTTGGAGAGTGTGTTTTTTACCTGTGCAGCCATGATTACAGGAACTTTGCATTCTTCCGGTATAGAGATGGGCCATTTAGGGGGTGAGGGGGGGGGGGGTAAAGTTAGCACTGAACCTATCTGCCAGGATGTTGGCAATTTCAGTTGGTTCTGTATATTTAGTGCCATTGTGCTGTAACTCAGAGCAGATCTGAGTATTGCCATTGAGATTCTTGGCATAGCTATAGAATGCTTTGTGGTTGTCTTTAGAATCAGTGGCAATTTTGGTTTTCATAACTAGCTTTGGAGGATTTTATGAGGGATCTCAGCTTCTTACTGAGGCTGGCCAGGGAGTTCTTCCAGTCATGGGATTTTACTCTTTTTTGCAACAGTTTCTTTCTTATGTTGTAGAGTTTGTTTATGGCAGGGGACCACCAAATTGGCTTCCTTTTTTGGGAGGATACAAAAAAAAGTACTACCTACTGAACTTACAACTCAAATTTCTCTTTCACTCTTTAAGAAAAAACTAAGGCTATTTCTTAAGACACACTGGCTATGCACCTGTACTAACCCTGACTAACTTCCTTCCTTTTAAACTAATAATTACTTTGAAACTCATAATACTACCCTAGAGCAACAAAATACCATAACATTGCTAATAAAATTTATGTATATACTGCATATTGACCATCTCTTGTACATCACCCATTGATGCTTACTGCTAATGTTATCCTCACTGACTATTGCATTTGAATACAAATAAAAAAAAAAAAAAAAAAAAAAAAAAAAAAAAACATTTTTATGCTTTTTTACAATTGTATCTTCTAATTTGATCTGTTATGACTTTTTGTATTTTTTTAATTGGATCTGTTATGACTTTTATATCTCTTTTTATGTCTTTCTTGGAGCTTTTCTCCCCTGGCCTCTACTGAAAATGGACATGTATCCAGCTAGACTAGCCCGGTTAACAAATGTAAAATAAAATAAATAAATAAAATAAATAAATAAAGGATAGCCTCTTGGTTCTGTTAGGGATAGCACAATCCATGCACTCGTGTAAGTGCTTATAAAGTGCATTTGTTTAGGATTCAGCAGTCATGCCTGTATTGTCCATCTGCATGGATGTCATGAAGTTTGCCACTTCTTTCTTAAGAAGCATGAAGTTGGCTTTGGAGAAATTTTTTATGGTTGCTTCCCTAACGGGGGTTGGGGCTGGGATGTGGATGTCTAGACTGATTAGCTTGTGGTCGGATCTGAACAATGAGGAATTGACCTCTGGTGTGGAACACGGGTCGTCCATGTTGGTAATGACCAGGTCTAGGATATTGCTGCCCCTGGTGGGGGTGCAGACAAGTTGATCCAAGATCCAAGGTGTTGGAATATATGAATTCCAGAAACCATTGAGCAAAAGAGTTGGTACATGAGTAGTTTTCCCAGTTAATGGTGGGGTAGTTGAAATTGCCCTTTATTAGGGTGTTGGGTTGTACCCTAATATTTTCCAGTGTATCACAAAATGAGGAGTGGAAATTCTGGGGCATGGAGGGGATCTGTAGCAAGTTACAATTTGGATTGCAGTCTTGCCCAGAGTTACTTACACTTGCATAATCTCGGTTGCATTATGCTGAGCAACTAGCCTGGAGGTGTGGATACCCTTAATGAATATGGACATGCCTCCACCTTTAGTGTTTCGGTCTAGGTTAGGTGGCCAAAAGGTGTGGTATAAATTATAGCCTCGTAATGCAGGGGCGCACTCTGGAGCTTTGAACCAGGTCTCAGTCACTGCACAGATGTCGATGTTCTCCATTTTAAGGAGTGCCTCGAGTGAATGCATTTTGAGGTTTAGACTTCTAGCACTGAGTAGCATTACCCTCAGATTTTGCTTGCTTGTACCTGTTACGGTGGTGAATTTGTCATTTGAACCTTGCCTATAAAGGCACTATAGGAGTGGCAAAAGCCTTAGCCAGTATCCGGAATCCCAAGAGCGACAGGTGCAGGCCATCTCTGGCAAAGCATCATGGTCTGTCGATCATGTCATCCCAGGCAGACAGATACTGGATCCCCTTAGAATGACATCAGAAGCTTAGCCAATTGTTGAAGTCAATTTAGGATGCTACTCAGGGCTAGGGTCATAACTGCCTGGGCTGCAAGATCGGAGAGCTCCCCCATGTCTCTTTTCATGTAGTCCAGGGAGGTACATCTCAGGTCATTCACACCAACATGGACAATGACGGAGTCATATTTATGCTTGCTGTGGCGTGACCTGAGTGCTTGCATTATGTGGCGGATCCTGGCACCCGACAGGCAGCTGACAGTAACTTTCTCCTTGTTTATCCTGGTGAGTGGAACATCAGTGTGCCTGACTATAGAGTCACCTATGACTAGAGTGTTGGGTACGTTGTTATGCCTTATAGGCTGTGGTTGAGTGGCACACTGAATTTGTGGACTATGTGTCATTTGGGTTGTGTTGGGGGGGGGTGGAGGCTGCATGCATTTCTGCTTTGGAGGTCTCTGTTGCTTGAGCAGATTTTTATTGAGAGCCTCCGTGAACGTAGGTATGTGTTTTGTTTTACTATGTGTGGTGTAGGTTTTGAGGGACTATGTGATGAGTGTGGTGTGGGGCAAGTGTTTACCTTCTCCTCTTGACTGTCTAGTCCAGTCTTGAGTGAAGAGAGCTTTGCTTCCAGTTTGGCTATATAAGTGCATCTCTCACAGGTTGTAGTTTTGGGTGGTAGGATGAGAGAGAGTTGTCTGTGTACATGAGGCAATTGCTGCATTGCCCCAAGATGACCAGATTCATCAGGTAGACAGGAGAAAACACCAGGAGCTGACCCTTAGACATGCCTGGATAGGTGCTTATTTATTAAGTACTAAAAACTGTTTTCCTCCAGACAAGTGAGGACATTTGAGTGCTGTAGTAATTTGTAGCTTATTTAGTGCTTATAACGAGTTCTGAACAAGTGCTGAGCTCAAAGAAACACATTTGAGTGCTAAAACTAAAAAACTGGCTAGTTCTAAGGGAAAATTTGAAGAGCATACTTTATGGCGCCAGGAATAGTTTAACCCTAGCTAAACAGTGATGCATAAAATATATATTTTTTTAATATAACAGTAGCAAATGAGGAAACTGATTTAAACAAATTAACCAATAAAAAGCTAAAAACTGAGCCCCATTCCAGCAGTCTTCGATCAGACAAGTTCTAACTGCACACTCCTGCCATTAGGGTGCAGGGGACCCTTCTCCAAAAAAGATGGTCTGGATTAGTGCTCAAGTTATACAAACAAAGTTAGATTCAGCAGGTATGAATTTAGTCTATGCTACAGCAAACAAGGCTTACCAATTTCAGAAAGAAACAGTTCAAATAAGCAGGCACAATAAGCCTTTAACCAGAAACTCCCAGCTCAGAAGGGCAGAATCTACCCTCTCCTCCCACAAGAGTGCAGACCACACCTTCTTAATGTAAAATAAACTGGCCCGAAGCCCAAGTGCTTAAACCAGCTATCATTGTGTGCAATGGCACTATGCATACCACACTGATGTTATTGGTATGTAGCACAGGTGACACGTGTTAGTCCTGTCATGGATACATGGGTGGTACACAGTGGAAAATGACACCTCCCAGTATGGAGCCATACACATCCCCTCCAAAGCATTTCAGAGACAGACTACACATGTACACTCCTGAAATGGACTGCATAGGACATGTTCTCTACAATGTGCATTGGTGTATCTTGGAACCTGTGTGGATGCTACAGTTGCATGATATGCCTGTGTAGTGACATGGTAAGGGTGCCATTGCACACAATGATAGTTGTGATGACTGCCACATTCAGTATAGCAGTGCTAGACTGGGATGTACTTCCCAATCCTGTTGGTATTGGTTGTACAACAGTGAATGCATCCAAATCTTTCCGACTAGTGACAGTCGAAGGCTACAGTACTCTCTGTGTTCAATCCACACATCCCACGGTTCAATAACATGTTGTAAAATTCTCTAACAGGCTCACATAAACACATGGCTAAATTGCGGTTAGCACCACTTCCAGTCAGTGCATACAGGACACATCAAGGCACAAATGTAGTGCAGGTTGGCTGTATGT